>NC_057795.1:261748049-261761513 GCF_018294505.1 Triticum aestivum | reverse complement strand
TTTTTCCTTTCTTTCTTTCTCTTTTTCGCCTGTTTTCGTTTGGAGTTGCAAGTTGTGCTCCTCCAACATCCTTGCAGCCATGGAGTGGCGCTTCCTGTCATCGTCGATGACATTCCAACGACAAACCACTACATTAACCTACAGCATGGGTGTTTGGGGGTAGCAATACCCATGCGTCCATGACAACACCGACGACACCCCCACAACCAATGGTCTACACCTACGTGAACAATTGGAGCCAGAAGGCAACACCTGCGCTCATAAAGGTTGCGCCAATGTGTCTCCGTGGCGCCAACAACAACAATGAAGCATGGGGGAAACATCAATCCCCCAATCATCTATAAGGCCGATGGCATTCCGGCGTACCACCAAAATTGCCTCGTCATGAATGGTGTGGCGATTCTCAATGAAGGGGAGCTATCAATGGTCTACCGACGCCTCACCTACATCAACACATAAGGATCCTGGAGCAGTACAATGCGCTAGTGCAGCCAGCGTGAATCTGTGAAACCCTCCGATCAAGTCGGTTGGCACTGCAGCAGCAAGGTGGTCGCGACGAGATTGGTATATTTTGTTTATTTTTGTTTTTAGGACAAAGCATGTTAGTTCACCATGAGTGAAGACCAGATAGGGTTACCTCGTTGGTCAGCATCGTGGTAGTTATACGATCCGACGATTGCCCTTGATAACACAAGTGTGGATGGACATGCCTACACTAATTCATGTGGTTACTAATCAATCATCTTTGGGACAGCGTGCACTTCATCATGAAGATGTCATCTCTAAACCAGTTCTCTAGGCTGCATGTCAATCACGTGCCGAGTAAAAAATATTCGTCGAGTCAAGCTTGATTTGCTTCGCACTCAAGCTCAACTCGACGAGGGGCATCTGTTAGACGGGTTTTTGTGCACTGATGAATAAGATAATATTTTTAATGAGTTTCAGTGCAGAGGCAAAAATACCATTGCATGGCACAGGCACACACGTACTTGTACATGCACATGCATGCATGAAATCATGGTGCCACTACTACGTGTGCATGCACACACACGTCCTGGCCACTTTCGCTTTTAGTCTAGACATTGTTGGCTTAGATACATATACACACTTATGTATTTAGGTATTTGAATAATGGCAAGCTCGCATTACATATCCGAATACCCATTCGTATGCATACACCATATAGGTACGTATTCGAGTAGGCGCGCGCATACTTCTCCGCATACCTGATATACATGTACTTCGTTTCCTACTTTTGATTTTTGGACACACACATGAAATATGAATGTGTCTTCGATGGGTGCAATCTAACACGTACGAGACTGGAATCAGATGATGGGCGCGCGTGAGTAGCATGTGTATGTATATTTGGCAAGCCATCAAAAATTGGAAACGGATGCAACCGACCATGGAATCACATAAAAAAAGGTACGCGCCAACTAACATGGTATGTATCGGGTTGATCATTTCCTTTTGTACGTACAGACTTGGACGTCAAGGATAAATAATAGAAGGAAATATTGGGACGGTGCAACCCTACCCGTCCAACACCTCAGTCTATATAAGCTAGCCAGCCAAGGCACCAGAGGAGGCACTGGGGGAGACTAGGCACGAGAGAAGGAGACGGGCCTGCGGCGGTGGCTGAGATGTCTCCAACGTATCTATAATTTTTGATTGTTCCATGCTGTTATATTATCATTCTTGGATGTTTTACAATCATTTAATAATCATTGTATATAATTTTTTGGTACTAACCTATTGACATAGTGTCCAGTGCCAGTTGATGTTTTCTGCTTGTTTTTTACATCGCAAGAAATCAATACCAAACGGAGTCCAAACACAACGAAACTTTTTATGGATTTTTTTGGACCAAAAGACATCCAGTGGTCCAAAGAAGTACCAGAGGGTTGTCCTGTGGTGAGCACAAGACACCAGGGCGCGCCTGGAGGCCTAGGCGTGCCCTAATGGGTTGTACCCACCATAGTGGTCTCCCGCACCTCCTCTTTGCTCTATAAATACCCCAATATTCCAGAAACCCTAGGGAGTCGACGAAAATCAATTCCAGCCGCTGCAAGTTCGAGAAACACCAGATCCAATCTAGACACCATCTCAGAGGGGTTCATCATGCCCATTAGTGCCTCTCCGATGATGCGTGAGTAGTTCTTTGTAGACATAAGGGTCCGTAGTTAGTAGCTAGATGGCTTCCTCTCTCTCTCTCTCTCTCTCTCTCTCTCTCTCTCTCTCTCTCTTGATTCTCAATACAGTGGTCTCTTGGAGATCCATATGATGTAAGTCTTTTTGCGGTGTGTTTGTTGGGATCCGATGAACTTTGAGTTTATGATCAGATCTATGTTTTTATCCATGAAAGTTATTTGAGTCTTTTTTGATCTCTTATGTGCATGATTGATTATAGCCTTGTATTTCTTCTCCGATATTTGGGTCTTGTTTGGCCAACTTGATCTATTTATTGTTAGAGTTATATATATAGCCATGTAACCTTTCGTATTTACCCTATTGTATAAGAGGTTTCCTGCATATATTCCACACATGTACATGTATATATACTGGCCTATGGCCACCTGGAAATACAAGTTGCATATTCCTAACATGGTATTAGAGCCTTAGGGTTTTTTTTACGCACGCGCAACTCGTGCTTTCGATCCATCTCTGGTCCAAGCAGCCGTCGTCCTTCTCCGAGCGGCGCTACTGTCCGGCGCCTTCACCAACCGCAGGTTCACCCTGCTCCGGCACTGCTCTCTCATGCCCCCGCACCCCTCTCATCGAGCGCCCAGGCCGGCTGCCTCCGCCCTCGAGTTCGTCCGCCAGACGTCTACTAGATCCGGTTGGCTCGTCCGTTGGTCAACGCCTCCTGCCCCTGCTGTTGCTGCTTGTTCACGATCCAGTCAGGCTGCTGTTGCCCAGGATGCCAGCCTCATCTCATTTCCAGTCCATCACCAAGGAGAGCCGCCCTGCTGTGATGAGGACATGACTACCTTGGATACGACCAAAAATATTGCACACATGTATATTTGTGAGGTGATTTCTTATGCAAATTATGCAATAATTTATTTATGTCATTCAGGACAAACATACTTCACAAACTTTTGTGTCATTTCCAATTGCAGGTGTATGGTACATTTGTACAATCCACATATGAAGATAAGGGGAAAAGAGATGTTTAATTGCTGTTCAAAAAGTCCTCTCACGTCACTTTTGGGCCAAGAGAAGATAGAGTCTAAGTCTCTCACGTTCTGGATTCAGATTCAGACTACACAGACATACCTGACTCAAACGCCAAGAACTCTTTCATACGGACTCCAAATTGGGTGATTCTTTTTTTATTGGAAAGTAGATTTTGTGCTCTTTCAACCCAATTGGAATCACCTTAAAATCCGTCCGGAGCGTTGAGTTATCGACCAAACAATCTAACGCTGCAGCAGAATCCGAGTCAAATTACAAGTCCAAAGGTGTTGCATCACCTCCACTTGGGCCCATGAGCCTTGTACGACCTAGGGTTAGTTTTAGGCTGCCTTGGAACGTCCTCCCACCTCCTTGGCCGCCACCCCTTGCTCCTATATAAGTAGATCCGTCTAGTAGCTTTTTCCTGTGGATTTGTTTAGTTAAAAGTTAGCCATTGCAACTTCGTGTACTTCGTTTGTATCCAACGACCAGACCAAGACCGCTTACGGATCCCCACCTTTATCAATACTTCATATGTACTCACAATATTCATAGGGCTTTTATCATATTCTTGCTTGTTCTTCGATTGCTTGCAGGAATAGACCTTCGTGGTCAGGTTGATTGTGCTCCGGCGTGGTCAATAACCTCTCGGTGTTGGTTTAGCGATTGCTAAGGCGCAACGTCGTGCACGTGTGTAGTCGGTTGTCAAAGTCATCTTCACCAAATTGGTAGTTATAATCTCATCGAAAGATTGGGACACCTCCGTCTCTATCAAGTGGTATCAGTTTTCAGGTTGCTCGGTGAGAACTTCCAGTTTTCCCTAGATTAGATTTATTTTCTTACCTATTGTCCAATAAAAAGCCAAAGAAAAAAGTTAGATCTATTCATCCTTTGTCCAGGCCAGTATGAGCCTTTGCCATTTTCTTTTCATTGTTTGCATTGTTGAATTATCGGTTGCATCGTCGTGTCGAGTTGCTGGTCTTAGTGTCTAGTTCGTTTAGAGTTTCGAGCTCTGCTCACAGTAGTCACACTGCCGCTGCATCATTATCCCTTCCGCTGTCCACCACCCATCCATCAATTTTCATCACGTCCTACCCACCGTTCATGGTCATAATCATAGTTGAGGTCGTTCACATCTTCGCTTGATCGAATCTGCATCTTATCTAGTTTGTTTTGGAAAGAGTGAGAAAAAAAGACAGGGAAAAAAGAGAAAAAAGTAAAACAAAAGTCAGAGAAAAAAAGGAGAGAAAGAAAAAGAAAATGTGTGAGAAAAAAAAGAGAAGAAAAAATCCGGATCTATCTAGAATCAATCTCGTACCTGAATTCGGATTGGATTCTGTTTTGTGCACTATTTAGTAAAACAGGTGTATCTTCCTCATACGACGTCCATTTTGCTCCGTGAGTACTAAAATTAAAGCTAGCGATGAGCCGCATCTAAATAGTTGCAGAAGCTAGTTCAATATTTGACACCTCAAAATCGGCTTCTAAATAGGTCTTTTTGCCCTCCGAAATTTGTGAACACAACTTGTTCAAGTTTCTCAGACCAGTTTTAGAATTTTTTTGACTCCTCATATCAACTCGGAATTGAGTGATTCTTTTTGCGTTTGAAAGCTTGAGTCAGTGTCATTCTTGAGAACGATTATCAGAAAATTGGCACAAAATTTTTCGGAGGAAAGTTGGAGAGAAATTTGTTGGTATATCCTGCTTGGCAGTTGTTTCACATCATTATCTTTATTGCTATTGTGATTTTCACTTTTATCTTGTTGTCCAGAGCTGCTTAATATCTTTTATTGATGCTAGTTGTGCTACGCCGTGACCTCATTAGTGTTCTAGGCTCGTTTCTCTAGTCCGGTCTAGCCTAGGACCAGCACAGTACCGTCTATGAGCGTTTATTCAACATTGCATCTCTGAATTAATTATTGCTAATCTTTTGCTACCATATAAAGCCAACCCAGCTCCACATATTTCTACATCGTGTATACTTCCGTTCTCCTGGCAATCGCTTTATTCAATCTTCGGAGTTATTTGACACCGCTGGTTGCCTGTCACCACCTGCTGCACGGTAAGAACTTGTAAGATATTGATATTTGCTATATACTGTGAGCGTTTTGAAGGAAATATGCCCTAGAGGCAATAATAAAGTTATTATTTATTTCCTTATTTCATGATAAATGTTTATTATTCATGCTAGAATTGTATTAACCGGAAACTTAGTACATGTGTGAATACATAGACAAAACAAAGTGTCACTAGTATGCCTCTCCTTGACTAGCTCGTTAATCAAAGATGGTTAAGTTTCCTAGCCATAGACATGAGTTGTCATTTGATAAACATGATCACAACATTAGAGAATGATGTGATTGACTTGACCCATTTCGTTAGCTTAGCACTTGATCATTTAGTTTGTTGCTATTGCTTTCTTCATGACTTATACATGTTCCTATGACTATGAGATTATGCAACTCCTGAATACCAGAGGAACACTTTGTGTGCTACCAAACGTCACAACGTAACTGGGTGATTATAAAGGTGCTCTACAGGTGTCTTTGATGGTACTTGTTGAGTTGGCATAGATCAAGACTAGGATTTGTCACTCCGATTGTTGGAGAGGTATCTTTGGGCCCTCTCGGTAATGCACATCAGTATAAGCCTTGCAAGCAATGTGACTAATGAGTTAGTTGCAGGATGATGCACTACAGAACGAGTAAAGAGACTTGCCGGTAACGAGATTGAACTAGGTATTGAGATATCGACGATCGAATCTCGGGCAAGTAACATACCGATGACAAAGGGAACAACGTATGTTGTTATGAGGTTTGACCGATAAAGATGTTCATAGAATATGTATGAGCCAATATGAGCATCCAGGTTCCACTATTGGTTATTGGCCGGAGACATGTCTCGGTCATGTCTACATAGTTCTCGAACTCGTAGGGTCCGCACGCTTAACGTTCGGTGACGATCGGTATTATGAGTTTATGTGTTTTGATGTACAGAAGGTAGTTCGGAGTCCCGGATATGTTCACGGACATGACAAGGAGTCTCGAAATGGTTGAGACATACAGATCAATATATTGGATGACTATGTTTGGACATTGGAAGGGTTCCGAGTGGTTCGGGCATTTTCCCGAGTACCAGGAGGTTATCGGAACCCCCCGGGAGAAGTTATGGGCCTTATGGGCCATAAGAAGGAAGCACACCAGCCCACAAGGGGCTGGTGCACCCCCCTTGGGCAGGAGGCTGAATTGGAAAGGGTTTGGGGGGGCTTTTCTTCTCTCCTACTCCTCCTTCCCTTCCTGTCCTACTCCTACTAGGGGAAGGGGGAATCCTACTCCCGGTGGGAGTAGGACTCCCCTAGGGCGTGCCATAGAGAGGGCCGGCCCCTCCCCTCCTCCACTCCTTTATATACGGGGGAGGGGGGCACCCCATGGACACACAAGTTGATCATTGATCTTTTAGCCATGTGCGGTGCCCCCCTCCACCATAATCCGCCTCGGTCATATCATAGTGGTGCTTAGGCGAAGCCCTGCGTCGGTAGCTTCATCAACACCGTCATCACGCCGTCGTGCTGACGGAACTCTTCCTCGAAGATCTACTGGATCGTGAGTTCGTGGGACGTCACCGCGTTATCATATTGCTTCCGCTTATGGTTTACGAGGGTACGTGGACAACACTCTCCCCTCTTGTTGCTATGCATCACCATGATTTTGCATGTGCGTAGGAATTTTTTTGAAATTACTACATTCCCCAACAGTGGCATCCGAGCCAGGTTTATGCGTAGATGTTATATGCACGAGTAGAACTCAAGTGAGTTGTGGGCGATACTAGTCATACTGCTTACCAGCATGTCATACTTTGATTTGGCGGTATTGTTGGATGAAGCGGCCCGGATCAACATTACGCGTACGCTTATGCGAGACTGGTTCTACCGACGTGCTTCGCACACAGGTGGCTGGCGGGTGTCAGTTTCTCCAACTTTAGTTGAATCGAGTGTGGCTATGGCCGGTCCTTGTTGAAGGTTAAAACAGCACTAACTTGACGAAATATCGTTGTGGTTTTGATGCGTAGGTAAGAACGGTTCTTGCTCAGCCCGTAGCAGCCACGTAAAACTTGCAACAACAGAGTAGAGGACGTCTAACTTGTTTTTGCAGGGCATGTTGTGATGTGATATGGTCAAGACATGATGCTAAATTTTATTGTATGAGATGATCATGTTTTGTAACGGAGTTATCGGCAACTAGCAGGAGCCATATTGTTCTCGCTTTATTATATGAAGTGCAATCACCATGTAATTGCTTTACTTTATCACTAAGCGGCAGCGATAGTCATAGAAGAAATAGTTGGCGAGACGACAACGATGCTACGATGGAGATCAAGTTGTTGTGCTGGTGATGATAGTGATCATGACGGTGCTTTGGAGATGAAGATCAAAGGCACAAGATGATGATGGCCATATCATATCACTTATATTGATTGCATGTGATGTTTATCCTTTATGCATCTTATTCTGCTTTGATTGACGGTAGCATTATAAGATGATTTCTCACTAAATTTCAAGGTACAAGTGTTCTCCCTGAGTATGCACCGTTGCCAAAGTTCGTCGTGCCGAGACACCACGTGATGATCGGGTGTGATAAGCTCTACGTTCACATACAACGGGTGCAAGCCAGTTTTGCACACGCAGAAATACTCGGGTTAAACTTGATGAGCCTAGCATATGCTCATATGGCCTTGGAACACTGAGACCGAAAGGTCGAGCATGAATCATATAGTAGATATGATCAACATAGTGATGTTCACCATTGAAAACTACTCCATTTCACGTGATGATCGGACATGGTTTAGTTGATTTGGATCACGTGATCACTTAGATGATTAGAGGGATGTCTATCTAAGTGGGAGTTCTTAAGTAATATGATTAATTGAGCTTTAATTTATCATGAACTTAGTCCTGATAGTATTTTGCAAATTATGTTGTAGATCAATAGCTCGCGTTGTTGCTTCCCTATGTTTTTATATGTGTTCCTAGAGAAAACTAATTTGAAAGATGATAGTAGCAATGATGCGGACTGGGTCCATGATCTGAGGTTTATCCTCATTGCCGCACAGAAAAATTATGTCCTTGATGCACCGCTAGGTGACAGACCTATTACAGGAGCAGATGCAGACGTTATGAACGCTTGGCTAAGCTCAATATGATGACTACTTGATAGTTTAGTGCACCATGCTTAACGGCTTAGAATTGGGACTTCAAAGACGTTTTGAACGTCATGGACCATATGAGATGTTCCAAGAGTTGAAGTTAATATTTCAAGCAAATACCTGAGTTGAGAGATACAAAGTGTCTAACAAGTTCTATAGCTAAAAGATGGAGGAGAATAGCTCAAGCAGTGAGCATGTACTGAGATTGTCTAGGTATTACAATCGCTTGAATCAAGTGGGAGTTAATCTTCCAGATAAGATAGTGATTGACAAAGTTCTCTAGTCACCATCACCAAGTTACTGGAACTTCGTGATGAACTATAGTATGCAAGGGATGACGAAAATGATTCCCGAGCTCTTTGTGATGCTGAAATCGACGAAGGTAGAAATCAAGAAAGAGCATCAAGTGTTGATGATTGACAAGACCACTAGTTTCAAGAAAAGGGCAAAGGGAAAGAAAGGGAACTTCAAGTAGAATGGCAAGCAAGTTTTCACTCTCGCGAAGAAGCCCAAAGCTGGACCAAAGCCTGAAACTGAGTGATTCTACTACAAAGGAAATGGTCACTGGAAGCGGAAATACCCTGAATATTTGGTGGATAAGAAGGATGGCAAAGTGAACAAAGGTATATTCGATATACATGTTATTCATGTGTACCTTACTAGTGCTCATTGTAACCCCTGGGTATTTGATACTTGTTTGGTTGCTAAGATTAGTAACTCGAAACAGGAGTTACAGAATAAACAGAGACTAATTGAGGGTGAAGTGACGATGTGTGTTGGAAGTGGTTCCAAGATTGATATGATCATCATCGCACACTCCCTATACTTCCGGGATTAGTGTTAAACCTAAATAAATGTTATTTGGCGTTTGTGTTAAGCATGAATATGATCTGATCATGTTTATTGCAATATGGTTATTCATTTAAAGTCAGAGAATAATTGTTGTTCTGTTTACATGAATAAAACCTTCGATGGTCATACACCCAATGAAAATAGTTTGTTGGATCTCGATCGTAGTGATACACTTATTCATAATATTGATGCCAAAAGATGCAAAGTTGATAATGATAGTGCAACTTATTTGTGGCACTGCCGTTTGGGTCATATCGGTGTAAATCGCATGAAGAAACTCCATAAAGATGGATTTTTGGAATCACTTGGTTATGAATCATTTGATGCTTGCGAACCGTGCCTTTTGGGCAAGATGACTAAAACTCCATTCTCCGGAACAATGGAACGAGCTACTGACTTGTTGGAAATAATACATACCGATGTATGCGGTCCAATGAGTGTTGATGCTCGTGGCGGGTATCGTTATTTTCTGACCTTCATAGATGATTTGAGCAGATATGAGTATATCTACTTAATGAAGCACAAGTCTGAAACATTTGAAAAGTTCAAAGAATTTCAGAGTGAAGTGGAGAATCATCATAACAAGAAAATAAAGTTTCTACAATCTGATCGTAGAGGAGAATATTTAAGTTACGAGTTTGGCCTTCATTTAAAAATATGGAATAGTTTCACAGCTCACGCCACATTGCATGATCATGTTGTTGACATCGTAATTGTGGCAAAGCCACCTTGATAATTCTTTCATACATGTCACTCTTGATTCATTGCATATCCCGGTACATTGCCGGAGGCATTCACATAGAGTCATATTTTGTTCTAAGTATTGAGTTGTAATTCTTCAGTTGTAAGTAAATAAAAGTGTGATGATCTTCATTATTAGAGCATTGTCCCAAGTGAGGAAAGAATGATGGAGACTATGATTCCCCCACAAGTCGGGATGAGACTCCGAACTTTTAAAAAGAGGCCAAATAAAAAAAGATAAAGGCCAAATAAAAAAATGAGAGAAAAAGAGAGAAGGGACAATGTTACTATCCTTTTACCACACTTGTGCTTCAAAGTAGCACCATGATCTTCATGATAAAGAGTCTCCTATGTTGTCACTTTCATATACTAGTGGGAATTTTTCATTGTAGAACTTGGCTTGTATATTCCAATGATGGGCTTCCTCAAATTGCCCTAGGTCTTCATGAGCAAGCGAGTTGGATGCACACCCACTTAGTTTCTTTTGGAGCTTTCATACACTTATAGCTCTAGTGCATCCGTTGCATGGCAATCCCTACTCACTCACATTGATATCTATTAATGGGCATCTCCATAGCCCGTTGATACGCCTAGTTGAGGTGAGACTATCTTCTCCTTTTTGTCTTCTCCACAACCACCATTCTATTCCACATATAGTGTTATGTCCATGGCTCACACTCATGTATTGCGTGAAGATTGAAAAAGTTTGAAAACACTAAAGTATGAAACAATTGCTTGGCTAAATCCGGGGTTGTGCATGATTTAAATATTTTGTGTGATGAAGATAGAGCATAGCTAGACTATATGATTTTGTAGGGATAACTTTCTTTGGCCATGTTATTTTGAGAAGACATGACTACTTTGTTAGTATGCTTGAAGTATTACTATTTTTATGTCAATCGGAACTTTTATCTTGAATCAATTGGATCTGAACATTCATGCCACAATAAAGAAAATCACATAGATAAATATGCTAGGTAGCATTCCACATCAAAAATTCTGTTTTTATCATTTACCTACTCAAGGACGAGCATGAATTAAGCTTGGGGATGCTTGATACGTCTCCAACATATCTATAATTTTTGATTGCTCCATGCTATTATATTACCCGTTTTGGATGTTTATGGGCTTTACTTTACACTTTTATATCATTTTTGGGACAAACCTACTAACCGGAGGCCCAACCCGAATTGCTGTTTTTTTGCCTATTTCAGTGTTTCGAAGAAAAGGAATATCAAACGGAGTCCAAACAGAATGAAACCTTTGGGAGCGATCTTTTTCGAACAGACGCAACCCAGGAGACTTGGAGTGGACGTCAAGAAGCAGTCGAGGCGGCCACGAGGGTGCCAGGCGCGCCCCCCACCCTCGTGGGCCCCTCGTGGCTCCACCGACCTACTTCTTCCTCGTATATATATATCCACATACCCCGAAAACATCCAGGAGAACCACGAAACCCTATTTCCAGCGCTGCAACCTTCTATATCCGCGAGATCCCATCTTTGAGCCTTCACCGGCGCTTCGCCGGAGGGGGAATCCACCATGGAGGGCTTCTACATCAACACCATAGCCTCTCTGATGAGTTGTGAGTAGTTTACCACAGACCTTCGGGTCCATAGTTATTAGCTAGATGGCTTCTTCTCTCTCTTTGAATCTCAATACAAAGTTCTCCTTGATCTTCTTGCAGATCTATTCGATGTAACTCTTTTTGCGGTGTGTTTGTCGAGATCCGATGAATTGTGGGTTTATGATCAAGTTTATCTATGAGAAATATTTGAATCTCCTCTAAATTCTTTTATGTATGATTGGTTATCTTTGCAAGTCTCTTCGAATTATCAGTTTGGTTTGGCCTACTAGATTGATCTTTCTTGCAATGGGAGAAGTTCTTAGCTTTGGGGTCAATCTTGCGGTGTCCTTTCCCAGTGACAGCAGGGGCAGCAAGGCACGTATTGTATTGTTGCCATCGAGGATAAAAAGATGGGGTTTATATCATATTGCTAGAGTTTATCCCTCTACACCATGTCATCTTGCCTAATGTGTTACTCTGTTCTTATGAACTTAATACTCTAGATGCATGCTGGATAGCGGTCGATGTGTGGAGTAATAGTAGTAGATGCAGAATCGTTTTGATCTGCTTGTCGCAGACGTGATGCCTATATACATGATCATGCCTAGATATTCTCATAACTATGCACTTTTCTATCAATTGCTCGACAGTAATTTGTTCACCCACCGTAATACTTATGCTATCTTGAGAGAAGCCACTAGTGAAACCTATGGTCCCGGGTCTATCTTTTATCAAATAAGTTTCCAATCTACTTTATTTTGCAATCTTTACCTTTTAATCTATATCATAAAAATACCAAAAATATTTATCTTATCTTATTGTCTATATCAGATCTCACTTTCGCAAGTGGCCGTGAAGGGATTGACAACCCCTTTATTGCGTTGGTTGCGAGGTTCTTGTTTGTTTGTGCAGGTACGAGGGACTTGTGAGGAGCCTCCTACTGGATTGATACCTTGGTTCTCAAAAACTGAGGGAAATACTTACGCTACTTTGCTGCATCACCCTTTTCTCTTCAAGGGAAAACCAACGCGGTGCTCAAGAGGTAGCAGGGATCCGTAAGCGGTCCTGGTCTGGTCGTTGGACACAAACGAAGTACACGAAGTTGCAATGGCTAACTTTTAACTAAACAAATCCCCAGGAAAAAGCTACTAGATGGATCTACTTATATATGTAACATCCCAAATTTTCAATTTGGAATGTTATACATTGGATCATCATTGCATATCATATTTTATTGCATTTTGGCTTGATCCTAGAAATTCTACGCAACTCAAGGACCCACGGAGAGAGTTGGGGATTTCATTATTTTCATATTTGAGTTTTTCTCAAATTTTGAAAAGAGGATCAATTGGTTTTGATTATTTTTCCTTCCTAATATTTCTAAAATAAAAATATATGAGAGTAGATAAAATGACTTCTCCAAAATGAATGAAATATTAGAGGAAAATATTAAAATCAATTTAATATTTTATTTGGATTTTATTGCATTTTTATTTGAATTAGAAAAGTTGCACGTTTTCAAAATTGCATTTTTAGGCCGAGAAAAAGTTCATCTTGTTCTAAATATTTTATTTAGACGATGACACTTTGTTTTGGCATTTTTAGATTTTTATTTATTTTTCTAGGATTTATTTTCGGTGAAACATTATTTCAAAAAACTCCACGCGCCCGACTGGGCCAGCGGCCCAGCTGAGCCGGGCCGGCCACGCCCCGCCTCCGCCCGACCGACTCCGACGAGAGTCCGGCCGGAGCACGCCGCCGCCGCCGAGTCCGGGGAGGACTCCTCCTCCTCGCCCCCTTCCCCAAGCCGCCGCCCCCTCCTTATATACCCCGCCCCGCCGCCACCACCACCACCACCCGCCATCGACGCTGCCGCCACGGATCCGCGGTGCCGCCCACGAGCCGCCGCCGCCCGGAGCCCCGTC
>NC_057795.1:261713048-261747644 GCF_018294505.1 Triticum aestivum | reverse complement strand
GCCGCCGGAGCCCGCCGGCTCACTCGCCGGACCACCGTCGGAGGTAGCCACCACCGCCGTCTCATCGTTCGTCAGTTTTCTCAGAAAAATAGTTCGGTTTTTTTTAAACCCTAGATTTGTTTTTTTTTCAGATCTGGTTCGTTTTTTTCGTTTAGTTATTTAGCGAACGCTCGTTTGTTCGTTCGTTTTAACAAACGATTTTCACCGTTTAGCCGCAAACAGCGAATGTTCGTTCGTCAGACTGTTCGTCAATTTTTCTTTTCCAGGGTTTTTCCGTGATTATTTTTTATCGTGATTTTTGCCCTGATTTTCGTTTTAGTTTATCATTTCGCTCGTTTATCAGAATCAGGTGATTCAAGCGCCGAGAGTTTCGTCTCGAAACCCTCTTTCTGTTTAACCAATTTAAACAGGATTTTGCTACTTTAAAATTTGACTTAAGTCCATATTAGTAAATGAAGCTTGTTTCTTTCGCCGTTTGAGTTTCGTTGCTTCGTTTGATTTGATTCTTTTTGCAAACCGGAGTTCTTAAGTTGAACTTTCTGGTTAGATCTCTTATTTGAGTTTTACTCGTGCTTGTAGTTGAGTGCTTATTGTATGCTTGTTTATTTGCGATAGAGTACCCGGAGTGCGAAGCATGCTACTACGAGTCTCTAGGTTTCACGGATCATCAGCAAGGCAAGTAACACTTTGATCATACCTCTTTACTACCCAGTTTTATTGCATTTGATCAATCCTCAAACAATTGCATGGTTAGGATCTGATTAACATGTGGGTTTGGGGAAGTAGATGAGGTAGTACCAATTGTCCTGTTTATTATTAAACCTTTGGGAGTTACTTCTATGTTTGCTTATATTGCTATGCTTTGCTAGTAGACGTGGATTGGGTGAGTGTATCCATGACAGATATGAGTATTGTTAATTAATGTTTCAACTTAAGGTGGCTACTTTAATACACATATGGGTGGATTGAGGCACCTGGGGAACCCAGTGTTGCCTGTATTTTTTGAAATCCCGGGGTACCGTGTGATTCTCCTATGGACCGCCACCCAGGCTCAAAGGGATCATAAGATTATTCATGCTAGAAACTTATGTGTGCAGCCGCAAGCTATTATGGGCTCTAGCATAGTTGAGTATGTTGCACGACCTCTTTAAGTGGTAGACTAGCAGATGTTGGTACTGTCTACCCAGAGTAAAGAGTTAATGCTTCTGAAAGACTATGTCTCAGTCATCCATTTCTCAAACACCATGTAGTGCGAGGAATCCAACGGAGGAGATCGAGTCTTGTGGGGAAAAGTGTGCAAACCTCTGCAGAGTGTATAAACTAATCATGGTTAGCCATGTCCCTGGTTATGGACGTTTTGAGTATCTAGTTTCTTGGATTATCATATGGATCTCATCACTCTTAATTTAATTGGATTGGGTTTAATGATGATGCTTAATTGGGATTGAGAGGGGGATTACCTTCTCAATGTTTAACAACCACCATGATAGTTAAATAAAATTTGTTCCTTTGTTGTAGGGAAAAATTGGATTTATGCAAAACTGTAACCATAGAGCTTTCCACTAGCCATATATGCATGTAGTGATAGCATTATTCTGTTCATTACTCTCTATGTGTTACATTGCCAGCATATTCCATGTGATGACCCATTTCGGGTTGCAATGTTCATGTTGCAGACTTTTCAGACGACGAGTAAGGTGCCTTAGGTCGTGATCTTTTGCTCAGTGATGCCGTTGGAGTTGATGGACTCACTTTATATTCCAAGCCATCCGCTGTTATCGTATTTAGATGGCCTTAAGCCATATTTATTGTAATAAGTTCTCTTTTGAGACATTCGATGTAATAAGTGTGTGATTGCTACTCTGTTATAAATCCTTCAAGTACTGTGCATGTTAGCATTACCGATCTAGGCATGACAGTGATGCATAGAGATCAGACTGTTTGAGGTCTGGTCGCTACAATATAGGAGCAAGGGGTGGCGGCCAAGGAGGTGGGAGGACGTTCCAAGGCAGCCTAAAACTAACCCTAGGTTGTACAAGGCTCATGGGCCCAAGTGGAGGTGATGCAACACCTTTGGACTTGTAGTTTGACTCGGATTCTGCTGCAATGTCAGATTGTTTGGTCGATAACCAATGCTCCGGACGGATTTTAAGGTGATTCCAATTGGGTTGGAAAGAGCACGAAATCTACTTTCCAAGAAAAAAAAAGAATCACCCAATTTGGAGTCCGTATGAAAGAGTTCTTGGCGTTTGAGTCAGGTATGTCTGTTTAGTCCGAATCTGAATCCAGAACGTGAGAGACTTGGACTCTATCTTCTCTTGGCCCAAAAGTGACGTGAGAGGACTTTTTGAACAGCAATTAAACATCTCTTTTCCCCTTATCTTCATATGTGGATTGTACAAATGTACCATACACCTGCAATTGGAAATGACACAAAAGTTTGTGAAGTATGTTTGTCCTGGATGACATAAATAAATTATTGCATAGTTTGCATAAGAAATCACCTCACAAATATACATGTATGCAATATTTTTGGTCGTATCCAAGGTAGTCATGTCCTCATCATCCTCCCCTTCTTGAAAACAAAGCCATCCTCGGTGTTACTTAATCTGAAATGTGGCTAACAAAAGAGACAAGGTGTACATGTTGTATATGTATATGTCATCCATTTTTACTTCCCTTTGTTTTTGCACATATGATACATGTATACATGAGTAACCTTCATAGTTCATAAAATCTAAAGCCAAAATATTATCACAAGAAGTAGAAGGCATGAAAATATTATAACTCAGTTTGCACATATAAGCGAAGCTCTTATTCATTTCAAAAGGTTGACAATGTTCATCATTAAACCATCCTAACATTGGTGAATAAACCTTACTTGCATCAAATTTACATGCTACAACATGCTTAAATAAGCAAACATGCAATAAGTCATTGGTCAGAAAATCATCACCAAAATTAGAGGTCATATCAAAATGATTAAACATAACTCAACACATGATGTATTCAAGTTAACTAGGCATGCATCATTCTCATGTGAAAGTGGAAAATCTGTACCTTTGTCATTACCTCATATGATCAACTCAGATGATGTAGGCACTCTCCATGGTGATGTGTCACATGGTGGAGAGGATGTAGTTCGTGCAACAATGGATGTGGTTGTCATAGCATGCCTAGTAGTTCAAGAAACATATGTATCAACACTTGCAATGTGCATCGTGCGCTTGTTCTCCTTGTGGGCAACACGTCGTTTTATTTCCTGTTCAACTTTGCAAGCAAGACAAAACAAATGGTCCATAGGATAACACTCTTCATGAATTAGTATCTCTTGAATATCACGGTTTAATCCTCCCCAAAATCTATCCATAAAATCTTCTTCACTTTCTTCTATAAATGAGTGCAACAATGCAGTTTGTAAATCATCATAATATTTTGTGATCGTGTCAGTGCCTTGTTTTAAATGTTGTAATTTTTTAATCATGCCACGAGTATAATAAACATCAACGAATCTGTCTCTCATGACAAGTTTTAAATCATCCCAAGTAGTAGGTACAAAATCAGGGTTTAACCGACAATATTCACTCCACCAAACTAAAGCAAACCTACTTAAAGTACTAAGCGCAGCTTGAAATTTTCCACGCTCATCAAAATTATGGGAAGCAATTATAGCATTTATTTCGTACTCCCATTCAATATATAAATCAGGCCTAAAACGACCAATAAATGGTGGCATGGAAATATTAATCTTATTACATGCATTCTGATGTTGTTTCTCCTCTACTAACGGTTGTTGTATTTTCTTAGGTGGTGGCAAATCTCCCACGATCGATGAAGCCCAAGAACTAACAACTCCGGAACCTGCCATAGTTAGTAGAAAACAAGAAACAAAATCCGAGAATAATGTTCCTATGAACTACTAGGATGTGGTGGTAAAACGTGTTGGGGAACGTAGTAATTTCAAAAAAAAATCCTACGCACACGCAAGATCATGGTGATGCATAGCAACGAGAGGGGTCAGTGTTGTCCACGTACCCTCGTAGACCGTAAGCGAAAGCGTTATCACAACACGGTTGATGTAGTCGTACGTCTTCACGATCGACCGATCCTAGTACCGAACGTACGGCACCTCCGTGATCTGCACACGTTCAGCTGGGTGATGTCCCATGAACTCACGATCCAGTAGAGCTTCGAGGGAGAGTTCCGTCAGCACGACGGCGTGATGACGGTGTTGATGAAGCTACCGATGCAGGGCTTCGCCTAAGCACCGCTATGATATGACCGAGGTGGATTATGGTGGAGGAGGGCACCGCACACGGCTAAAAGATCAATGATCAACTTGTGTGTCCATGGGGTGCCCCCTTCCCCCATATATAAAGGAGTGGAGGAGGGGAGGGGCCGGCCCTCTCTATGGCACGCCCTAGGGGAGTCCTACTCCCACCGGGAGTAGGATTCCCCCTTCCCCTAGTAGGAGTAGGAGAGGAAGGGAAGGAGGAGTAGGAGAGAAGGAAAGGCCCCCCCCCAAACCCTTTCCAATTCGGCCTCCTGCCCAAGGGGAGCGCACCATCCCCTTGTGGGCTGGTGTGCTTCCTTCTTATGGCCCATAAGGCCCATAACTTCTCCCAGGGGGTTCCGATAACCTCCCGGTTCTCCGGAAGAATGTCTAAACCACTCGAAACCCTTTCGATGTCCAAACATAGTCATCCAATATATTGATCTTTATGTCTCAATCATTTCGAGACTCCTCGTCATGTCCGTGATCATATCCGGGACTCCGAACTACCTTCGATACATCAAAACACATAAACTCATAATACCGATCATCACCGAACGTTAAACGTGCGGACCCTGCGGTTTCGAGAACAATGTAGACATGACCGAGACATGTCTCCGGCCAATAACCAATAGCGGAACTTGGATGCTCATATTGGCTCCTACATATATTATGAACATCTTTATCGGTCAAACCGCATAACAACATACGTTGTTCCCTTTGTCATCGGTATGTTACTTGCCCGAGATTCGATCGTAGGTATCTCAATACCTAGTTCAATATTGTTACCGGCAAGTCTCTTTACTCGTTCTGTAGTGCATCATCCTGCAACTAAATCATTAATCACATTGCTTGCAAGGCTTATAGTGATGTGCATTACCGGGAGGGCCCAAAGATACCTCTCCGACAATCGGAGTGACAAATCTTAATCTTGATCTATGCCAACTCAACAAGTACCATCGGAGACACCTATAGAGCACCTTTATAATCACCCAGTTACGTTGTGACGTTTGGTAGCACACAAAGTGTTCCTTCGGTATTCGGGAGTTGCATAATCTCATAGTCATAGGAACATGTATAAGTCATGAAGAAAGCAATAGCAACAAACTAAACCATCAAGTGCTAAGCTAACGGAATGGGTCAAGTCAATCACATCATTCTCTAATGATGTGATCCTGTTTATCAAATGACAACTCATGTCTATGGCTAGGAAACTTAACCATCTTTGATTAACGAGCTAGTCAAGTAGAGGCATACTAGTGACACTTTGTTTTGTCTATGTATTCACACATGTACTAAGTTTCCGGTTAATACAATTCTAGCATGAATAATAAACATTTATCATGAAATAAGGAAATAAATAATAACTTCATTATTGCCTCTAGGGCATATTTCCTTCAGTCTCCCACTTGCACTAGAGTCAATAATCTAGTTCACATCATCATGTGATTTAACACCAATATTCACATCTGTATGTGATTAACACCCATAGTTCACATCGTCATGTGACCAACACTCAAAGGGTTTACTAGAGTCAATAATCTAGTTCGCATCGCTATGTGATTAACACCCAAAGATTACTAAGGTATGATCATGTTTTGCTCGTGAGAGAAGTTTAGTCAACGGGTCTGTCACATTCAGAGCCGTATGTATTTTGCAAATATTCTATGTCTACAATGCTCTACACCGAGCTACAATGCTCTGTATTTTGCAAATAATCAGAAAGGCTGTAGTGCTCCCACTCACTTTCCTGTAAATACAGGCTTCACCCAAGTATGTATAAAACTATATGCTTTGATCAACTCATCAAAGCATATATTCCAACTCCGAGATGCTTGCACCAGTCCATAGATGGATCACTGGAGCTTGCACACTTTGTTAGCACCTTTAGGATTGACAAAACCCTCTAGTTGCATCATATACAACTCCTCTTTAATAAATCCATTAAGGAGTGCAATTTTGACATCCATTTGCCAGATTTCATAAAATGGGCAATTGCTAACATGATTCGGACAGACTTAAGCATCGATACGAGTGAGAAAATCTCATCGTATTCAACACCTTGAACTTGTCGAAAAACTTTTTGCGACAAGTCGAGCTTTGTAGCTAGTAACACTACTATCAGCGTGTGTCTTCCTCTTGAAGGTCCATTTATTTTCTATGGCTTGCCAATCATCGGGCAAGTCCACCGAAGTCCACACTTCATTCTCATACATGGATCCCATCTCAGATTGCATGGCCTTTCAAGCCATTTCACAGAATCTGGGCTCATCATCGCTTCCTCATAGTTCGTAGGTTCATCATGGTCTAGTAACATGACTCCCAGAACAGGATTACAGTACCACTCTGGTGCGGACTATACTTTGGAACACCTATGAGGTTCTGTAGTAACTTAATCTGAAGTTTCATGATAGTCATCATTAGCTTCCTCACTAATTGGTGTAGGAATCACTATAACTGATTTCTGTGATGAACTATTTTCCAATTCGGGAGAAGTTACAATTACCTCATCAAGTTCTACTTTCCTCCCACTCACTTCTTTCGAGAGAAACTCCTTCTCTAGAAAGAATCCATTCTTAGCAACGATTATCTTGTCTTTGGATCTATGATAGAAGGTGTACCCCAACAGTTTCCTTTGGGTATTCTATGAAGACGCACTTCTCCGATTTGGGTTCGAGCTTATCAAGTTGAAACTTTTTCACATAAGCATCGCAATCCCAAACTTTAAGAAATGACAACTTTGGTTTCTTGCTAAACCACAGTTCATAAGGCGCCGTCTCAATGGATTTTGATGGTGCCCTATTTAAAGTGAATGCAGTTGTCTCTAATGCATAACCCCAAAACGATAGTGGTAAATCGGTAAGATACATCATAGATCGCACCATATCCAATAAAGTGTGGTTACGACATTCGGACAGTATGACAATGATGGAGCGTGTCATAATAAACGGAACGGTGGAAAGTTGCATGGCAATATATCTCGGAATGGCTATGGAAATGCTATAATAGGTAGGTATGGTGGCTGTTTTGAGGAAGGTATATGGTGGGTGTATGGTACCGGCGAAAGTTGTGTGGCACAAGAGAGGCTAGCAATGATGGAAGGATGAGAGTGCGTATAATCCATGGACTCAACATTAGTCATAAAGAACTCATATACTTATTGCAAAAATCTACAAGTAATCAAAACAAAGACTACACGCATGCTCCTAGGGGAAGGGTTGGTAGGAGTTAACCATCGCGCGATCCCGACCTCCACACATAAGGAAGACAATCAATAAATAAATCATGCTCCAACTTCATCACATAACGGTTCACCATACGTGCATGCTACGGGAATCACAAACCTTAACACAAGTATTCCTTAAATTCACAATTACCCAACTAGCATGACTCTAATATTACCATCCTCATATCTCAAAACAATTGTCAAGCATCAAATTAATCATAGCATCCAATTCACTTTCTATGATAGTTATTATTATACCCAACTTGGATGCCCATCATTCTAGGACCAATTTTATAACCATAGCAAATACCATGTTGTTCTAAAAGACTCTCAAAATAATATAAGTGAATCATGAGAGATCAATAATTTCTACAAAATTAAGCCACCACCGTGCCCTAAAAATATATAAGTGAAGTACTAGAGCAAAATTGTCTAGCTCAAAAGATATAAGTGAAGCACATAGAGTATTCTAATAAATTCTGAAATATGTGTGTCTCTCCCAAAAGGTGTGTACAGCAAGGATGATTGTGGTAAACTAAAAAGCAAAGACTCATATCATACAAGACGCTCCAAGCAAAACACATATCATGTGGTGCACAAAAATATAGCTCCAAGTAAAGTTACCGATAGACGAAGATGAAAGAGGGAATGCCTTCCGGGGCATCCCCATGCTTAGGCTTTTGCTTGTCCTTAAATTATCTTAGGATGCCATGGGCATCCCCAAGCTTAGGCTCTTGCCACTCCTTATTCCATAGTCCATCAAATCTTTACCCAAAACTTGAAAACTTCACAACACAAAACTCAACAGGTGATAGAGGCAAAGGTGTCCCGTCTTTCGATGAGATGATGGATATCGCTTTTGTGGAAGTCGACTTTGACGATCCGACTACGAACGTGCGAGGACGTCGCGCCTTAGCAATCGCTAAACCAACTCCGAGAGGTTATTGACCACACCGGAGCACGATCAACTTGACCATGAGGGTCTGTTTCCTGCGAGCAAACGAAGAACAAGCAAGAAACTGAGATTGCAATCTGGATATTGCGAATATAAGATGAAAGCTTTATTGATCAAGGTGGGGTTCTGTGACGCCTTTGTCTGGTCGTTGAACACAAACGAAGTACGCGAAGTTGCAGCTATGGCGAACTTTAATCTAAACAAAACCCAAAGTCTAAACGGTGCCCTAAGGGCTGTATATATGGAGGAAGAGGGGGGAATTTCGTGGCCCTTGGTGGAGGGGTCCGAAATCAACCCTATCTCTTGTTTCCCCACACATACGGACTCTAAAAATAGCCTATACTTATGTATTTCGAAATTACAAGGGTCTGGCCCAATAATAAGGTGACACAACACCTAGAATAGCCTCGGGACGAAATTTATGAAGTGGCATCTTGTATATTTCATCCAAGGCTTCATGCACCCATTATGGTGGCTTCAAAGTCCTGAAATCATCACTTGTAACTCCGTTCTTGTTCCCCTTGCGCATGGCATCATCTCCATGCTTGTTCTTGCTCCAATGTTCATCCTTCTCCAAGCTAGGCCCTTCATTTGTAAGCAAAACAAATGTATCCAATTTAGGCAGCATCATATTCTCATGAACATTAGAATCATTACCAAGAAACGAAGTACCTGGTAATTTAATTGGCGTGCGCGATCTCTAGTAATTGGTCCCGTATATGTAGCAGTAGGGGCTGTGGGTGTAACAATGGTATTGATGTCCTCATCATCCTCCCCTTCTTGAAATGAAGTCTTCCTCGACGGAAGCTCATCTTCCTCACCCAAATAAGGTTTCAAATCTGCAATGTTAAAAGTGGGACTAACCCCAAAATCTGCAGGTAGCTCAAGTTTATATGCATTATCATTTATTTTCTCCAACACCTTAAAGGGACCATCAGCACGTGGCATTAGCTTTTATTTGTGCAAATCAGGAAATCTATCCTTACGCAAATGTAACCAAACAAGATCTCCAGGTGCAAACACAACATGTTTTCTACCCTTATCTCCAGCAAGTTTATATTTAGATTTCATATGCTCAATGTTTTCCTTAGTTAACTCATGCATCTTTAAAATCAATTTAGCATGTTGTTTAGCATCAAAATTAACCTTCTCCGAAGATGGAAGAGGCAACAAATCAATAGGTGCATGAGGTAGGAAACCATACACAACTTCAAAAGGGCACATCTTAGTAGTAGAATGCAATGAACGATTATAAGCAAATTCAATATGAGGCAAGCATTCCTCCCACATTTTCTTATTATTCTTCAAAACAGCCCTAAGCATAGTAGACAATGTTCTATTGACTACTTCAGTTTGTCCATCAGTTTGGGGGTGACAAGTAGTACTAAAAAGCAGTTTAGTCCCCAACTTAGCCCATAAACATCTCCAAAAGTGGCTAAGAAATTTAGTATCACGATCTGAAACAATAGTATTTGGCACACCATGCAAGTGAATAATTTCACGAAAGAACAAATCAGCAATATTAACAGCATCATCGCTTTTATGACATGGTATAAAGTGTGCCATTTTTGAGAATCTATCCACGACAACAAATATGCTATCCCTCCCCTTCTTTGTTCGAGGTAAACCTAAAACAAAGTCCATAGATATATCCTCCCAAGGAACACTAGGTACAGGCAAAGGCATATATAAACCATGAGGATTGAGTCATGACTTAGCTTTTTGACATGTAGTATAGCGAGCAATAAAACGCTCAACATCCCGTCTCATCTTTGGCCAAAAGAAATGTGTAGCAAGTACGTCCTCCATCTTCTTCACGCCAAAGTGTCCCATTAGTCCTCCTCCATGCGCCTCCTGCAACAACAAAAGACGAACAGAGCTAGCTGGAATGCATAGCTTGTTAGCATGAAACACAAATCCATCGTTAACGACGAACTTGTTCCACATTCTTCCTTCCTTACAATTCTGCATTACATCTTTAAAATCAGCATCATGCACATATTGATCTTTGATGGTCTCCAAACCAAATATTTTGAAGTCAAGTTGTGAAAGCATGGTATAGCGGCGAGACAATGCATCAGCAATAACATTTTCTTTTCCCTTCTTGTGTTTAATAACATAAGGGAAAGTCTCAATGAATTCAACCCATTTAGCATGTCTACGATTCAGTTTAGCTTGACTTTTAATATGTTTCAAAGATTCATGATCAGAATGTATAACAAATTCTTTGGGCCATAAATAATGTTGCCATGTTTCTATAGTCCGAACAAGAGCATATAATTCTTTATCATAAGTAGAATAATTCAGACTAGGCCCACTCAATTTTTCAGAAAAATATGCAACAGGTTTGCCATCTTGTAATAACACACCTCCTAATCCAATTCCACTAGCATCACATTCAAGCTCAAAAGTCTTATTAAAATCAGGAAGTTGGAGTAAAGGAGCATGTGTCAACTTATCTTTCAATACCGTGAAGGCTTCTTCCTGTGCGGTACCCCAAAGAAAAGGCACATCTTTCTTTGTAAGCTCATTGAGAGGTGGAGCAATGGTGCTGAAATCTCTCACAAAACACCTATAGAATCCAGCGAGGCCAAGAAAACTCCTCACTTGTGTGACCGTTTTGGGCTGCGGCCAACTCTCAATAGCTTCAATATTGGCTTTATCAACTTCAATTCCCCGTGGAGTAACAACATAGCCAAGAAAAGATACTCGGTCGGTGCAAAAGGTGCACTTCCCAAGGTTACCAAACAAACGTGCATCACGTAGAGCAATAAAAACAGCACGTAAATGTTCCAAATGTTCTTGCAAAGATCTGCTATAAATCAATATGTCATCAAAGTAAACTACCACAAATCATCCAATGAAAGCACGCAAAACTTTGTTCATTAATCTCATGAAAGTACTAGGTGCATTAGTTAACCCAAAAGGCATGACTAACCACTCATACAATCCAAACTTAGTTTCAAATGTTGTTTTCCATTCATCTCCCAATTTCATACGAATTTGATGGTATCCAGTACGCAAATCAACTTTGGAGAATATTGTAGAGTCACTCAATTCATCAAGCATATCATCTAGCCTAGGAATAGGATGACGATAACGAATAGTAATATTATTAATGCCTCTACAATCAACACACATACGTGATGTACCATCCTTTTTCGGCACTAGAATAATAGGAACAGCACAAGGACTAAGGGATTCGCGTATATAACCTTTGTCGAGAAGCTCTTGTACTTGACACATAATCTCCTTCGTCTCCTCTGGATTGGTACGATATGGCGCACGGTTTGGCAGTGAAGCACCAAGAATTAAGTCAATCTGATGCTCAATCCCTCGAATAGGCGGTAATCCTGGTGGCACGTCTTGTGGAAAGACTTCAGCAAACTCCTGCAAAATGTTAGTGACAGCAGGAGGCAAAGAGGAAGGCACATCCTCGAATGAAAATAATGCCTCTTTGCACACAAAAGCATAGCAAACAGATTTGCTGAAATCTAGCTCATCAATATCAGATTTGGTGGCAAATAAACATGCACTTTTCAATTTAATTTCAGAAGCAACACTAGATGGTTTATTATTAGGCTTCATTTGTTGATCAAATTCTTTTGCCACAATCTGATTTTCACTCTTATTCTTCTCCTGTTTTGCTTTATTAGCTCTATTAATATCATCTTTCAAAATAGAATCAGGAGTCATAGGAAGCAAAGTAATATTTTTATCCTTATGAACAAGAGTATACTGATTGTTTCTACCATGGTGTACAGAATTTTTATCAAATTGCCATGGTCTACCCAGTAATAAGGAACATGCTTGCATAGGTACCACATCACAATCAACATAATCAGCATATGTAGAGATACTAAAATGCACACGAACAGTACGTATTACCTTAACCTTGCCACTGTTGTTGAACCATTGGATGTAGTAAGGATGTGGATGTGGTCTTGTGGTGGGAGAAAGCTTCTCCACCATCTCCATGCTAGCCAAGTTGTTGCAGCTCCCTCCGTCTATGATGACGCGCACAGAACATTCCTTCACAACTCCCTTGGTATGGAACAAATTGTGCCTCTAATTTTGCTCAGCTTGTGTGACCTGCACACTCAAAACACGTTGAGCAACTAAACATTCATACCTGTCAGCGTCTTCAGGAGCCATGTATTGCGTCTCATGATCAGAATCATCTCCACCATGTTTTTCACGTGTAATAAGAGCCAAAGTCTCCTCATCATAGTCACTAGCGGACTCATATCCACCATCCGCAGTAGCAATCATCACACGCGGAGATTTGCATTCTCTCGCATAATGACCTCCTCCCTTACAACGACGACAAATAATATCACTTGTGTGCCCTGTTGATGCCATGGAAGAAGAAGAACTCTGTGCAGGCCCGGCAGGTGCGCTCTTGGCACATAATGGTGGTTGTGCCTGTTTTCTTGTATCACGACTGGAGGAGGCACCTGATTGAGGTGCTGGTGCAGTTGAAGTAGAAGATGCACGCGGTGTCCATGATGAAGGTCGGCCTGCAGAAAAGTTAGTTCGCGCCAATGCTTGTCGATCCTGCACTTCACGTTCAGCTTTACAAGCAAGATGGAATAAACGAGTGATATTAGTATACTCCTTATAGTCTAGAATGGTCTGAATCTCTCTATTTAATCCACTCAGAAAACGTGCAAGCATAGCTTCATTCTCCTCAACAATACCACATCTAATGATGCCAGTTTGTAATTCCTGATAATATTCTTCTACAGAATTTTTCCCTTGTCTTAAACGCTGTAATGTTTGAAGCAATTCACGTTGCTAATATGGTGGAACCCAACGCGTACGCATAGTAGTTTTCAAAGCAGCCCAAGTAGTTGGAATAGGATATAATCTACAATGTTCAGACCACCATACACATGCAAAACTAGTGAAAGCACAAACAGCAGCAGCAACCCGTCTCTCCTCGGGATATTGTAAACATGTAAAACGTTGTTCAGTTTCTAACTCCCAAGTAAGATATATATCAGGAACATATCTACCCTCAAATGGTGGAATATTCAATTTCAGTTTAGGAATATGGACATCATCTCGTACCTGAGGGGGTGGTGCAGGCCTACCATTACGAATATATACCTGAGGTCAACCTGCTGGTGGTGGTGCTGGTGGCTGCACGTAGTTCGGATTTTGATCAACCTCATCCTCATAATCGCCCGCATACTCATCATCCTCCTAGGTACCAGCAGCAGCAGTGGCACGAGCCAAAGAAGCATCAACAACAGGAACAGCAGCACCAGAAATTTGGCCATCCTCAATAGGAACACGCTTCGCTCGTCCATACTGATTCGGAAGGAGGCGTTGTTGTTGTTGTTGCAGAGGTGCGATAGGTGCAGCAGGCGGTGGTGGTGGAAAACGCGCGAGCAATTCATTAAACTTGCTATCAAGCTTTGTTTCGAACGTCTTCTCAATGCCATCTATCTTCTCCATGGCCTCGTTAAATCTGTTGAGCACATCTTGCACCTGTCCACTCATCATTTGCTGAAATTTATCAGGTTCTCCCAATCAGTCTCATCGGCTTGTGATCCTACCATGGTTAGCAGCAAATAGAAACACACAACAATATGATTCTACAGACTACTAAGAAGTGGAGGTGGTGTATCACAAACCCGTCAAGCAAATCTCAAATTCTTACCAGTTCTTACCCAGCAGCAGGTGGTGATCGGCAACCGTTGTAGTCAAAACTCTCAAAGCTTGGATAGAGCGATCACCAGGTAGAGTCAAACGCACGACGTAGATGTATGTGGAGCTGGGAAGGCTTATAATATGGTAGCAAAAAAAGGATCAGCAATAATCAATTCAGAGATGCAAAGTTGAATAAACGCTCAACGACGGTACTGTGTTGGTCCTAGGCTAGACTGTACTAGAGACGCGAGCCTAGAACACTAACAAAATCATGGCGATGCAAGTAAACAAGGGAAAAGCACACTCTGGTTTTTTTTCGCTCTTTTTTTGCGCTGCTTTTTTTTCGCTGTTTTTTTTGCGAAAAATCACTATAATGGCGAGTGTCTCAAAACTCTTCCAAGGTCAAACTGACAGGATGGGCACGAAATTTTTTTGACCAATTTTTTTTCGACTGCCCGGACCCAAAAACTGGAAATGGGTCAAAAAAACTTTCTATAATGGCGACTGTCTCAATACGCTTAGAAACACCTAAAAATAGGATAGCCAGAAAAAATTTTGACAAGTGCGTTTTCGGAAAATTTTGGGCCTAAACGAAGGGTGGTTTCCGGACTCTTTTTTTTCGAAACCTACTCCGGCAAGGAAACACGAATTGGAATCTAGATGGATCTCGAAAACAAACCTAATATGACAAGAACTCGGATTGGTGGTGGATATATGGTGGTAGATGGTAGCGGTGGTGGTATATGACAGCGGTGGTGGTATATGGATACGGATTCGAAGCGGTGGCGGATAAGCGGTGGTGGTAGATGGCAGGGGCGATGATGATGGTGCGGCGGCGTGACAACTTATGACCAGAACTTGAAACTCTAAAAGACTAGACTCTAAGACCAGCAACTAGACACGACAATGCAACCGCAAATTCAACAAAGCAAAACCCTAAAAAGATTATGCAATGGCTCAGACTGGTTCGGATATGATGAACTAACCCTAATTTTTTTTGTGGCTTTTTCGTGAACTATAGGTATGAAGAAAAGACTCGATCTAAACTACGAAAAACTATAAAATCTCATCGAGCAACCTGGAAATCTGATACCACTTGATAGAGGCAAAGGTGTCCCGTGTTTCAATGAGATGATGGATATCGCTTTGGTGGAAGTCAACTTTGATGATCCGACTATGAACGTGCGAGGACGTCGCGCCTTAGCAATCGCTAAACCAACTCCGAGAGGTTATTGACCACACTGGAGCACGATCAACCTGACCACGAGGGTCTGTTTCCTGCGAGCAAACGAAGAACAAGCAAGAAACTGAGATTGCAATCTGGATATTGCGAATATAAGATGAAAGCTTTATTGATCAAGGTGGGGTTCTGTGACGCCTTTGTCTGGTCATTGAACACAAACGAAGTATGCGAAGTTGCAGCTATGGCGAACTTTAATCTAAACAAAACCCAAAGTCTAAATGGTGCCCTAAGGGTTGTATATATGGAGGAAGAGGGGAGAATTTCGTGGCCCTTGGTGGAGGGGTCCGAAATCAACTCTATCTCTTGTTTCCCCACACATACGGACTCTAAAAATAGCCTATACTTATGTATTTCGAAATTACAAGGGTCTGGCCCAATAATAAGGTGACGCAACACCTAGAATAGCCTCGGGACGAAATTTATGAAGTGGCATCTTGTATATTTCGTCCAAGGCTTCATGCACCCATTATGGTGGCTTCAAAGTCCTGAAATCATCACTTGTAACTCCGTTCTTGTTCCCCTTGCGCATGGCATCATCTCCATGCTTGTTCTTGCTCCAATGTTCATCCTTCTCCAAGCTAGGCCCTTCATTTGTAAGCAAAACAAATGTATCCAATTTAGGCAGCATCATATTCTCATGAACATTAGAATCATTACCAAGAAACGAAAGTACCTGATAATTTAATTGGCGTGTGCGAGCTCTAGTAATTGGTCCTGTATATGTAGCAGTAGGGGCTGTGGGTGTAACAATGGTATTGATGTCCTCATCAACAGGAAATCTCATAAGCTCCGTTAGTGCAAGAAAGAAAAACCACCACTTAAGGTACTGTAATGAACTCATTCTTTATTTATATTGGTGTTAAACCTACTGTATTCCAACTTCTCTATGGTTCATACCCCCCGATACTAGCCATAGATTCATCAAAATAAGCAAACAACACACGAAAAATAGAATCTGTCAAAAACAGAACAGTCTGTAGCAATCTGTAACTTCCGAATACTTCTGGAACTCTAAAAATCCTACCAAAATAGGAAGTCCTTTGCAATTTGTCTATTGATCTACCGCAAAAAGAATAAACTAAAAATCACGTTTCTGTGAATTATTAAATTATTCTCGTGCGTGCAAAAGTTTCTGTTTTTCAGCAGAATCAAATTAACTATCACCGTAGGTTATCCTATAGGTTCTACTTGGCACAAACACTAATTAAAACATAAAACCACATCTAAACAGAGGCTAGATGAAATATTTATTACTAAACAGAAGCAAAAATCAAGGAACAAAAATAAAATTGGGTTGCCTCCCAACAAGCGCTATCGGTTAACACCCCTAGCTAGGCATAAAAGCGAGAATAGATATAGGTATTGCCATCTTTGGCATTCAACTCTTCAATAGAACACTTAAGCCTCAGGAGTTTCTTTCTTTTTACTAATGATTAAACTCCTACGAAAGAAATCAAGAGATTCGTTTGTAGCAAAAGGTTCCTTAATGAAAGCAAAAAAGTTGGGATGAACACTTATTGATTTGAGATCCGCATTTTCCTTACTAGAAGATTCACCCTTATTTTTAGGAACATACATTAATTTGGCAATTTTAGTAGGAGGAGTTGGAGTATTTTTCATGGATGAAAAGGCAGCCCCTAAGTTGGTAATAATATCCTCAAGTTTATCGATTCTTGAAGAATCTTGATCTATTCTTTCGTTAACTATAGGTTCTTTATCCTTAAAAAATTTCAGAGTTACTCCAACCTTAGATCCATATTGGGTGATTCGATTGTGGATCTTTTCATACAAATTTTCAATTAACTCAACAGTGGCAACTTTATTTTCAATAATTTCAAGCCTTTGCATCACATATTCTAGAGTTAAGACAGTTCCATTAACCAAGAGAGGTGGTGGACCAAACAAATCTAACATAGCATTATAAGCATCAAAAGTGTGGCTACCCAAGAAATTCCCTCCGGTAATGGCATCAAGAAAACATCTATACAAAGGAGTAATGCCTACATAAAAATTGCGAAGAAGAACGGAAGTAGATTGCTTCCTAGTAGATATATTTTGAGCATTGCAAATTCTATGCCAAGCATCTTTAAAATTTTCTCCCTCCCTTTGTTTAAAATTGCAAACTTCATGATCGGGAGTACTAACGATAATAGGAGGACTAGCCATGACGACAAGATAAACAATCTAACACACGAGCACACAAAACGCAAGCGAAAAAGAGGCGAACGGGAAAGAGAGGGCGAATAAAACGGCAAGGGTGGAGTGGGGAGAGGAAAACAAGAGGCAAATGGCAAATAATGTAATGCGAGGGAGATGAGTTTGTGATGGGTACTTGTGTTGGAAATATGCCCTAGAGGCAATAATAAATTAGTTATTATTATATTTCCTTGTTCATGATAATCGTTTATTATCCATGCTATAATTGTATTGATAGGAAACTCAGATACATGTGTGGATACATAGACAACACCATGTCCCTAGTAAGCCTCTAGTTGACTAGCTCGTTGATCAATAGATGGTTATGGTTTCCTGACCATGGACATTGGATGTCATTGATAACGGGATCACATCATTAGGAGAATGATGTGATGGACAAGACCCAATCCTAAGCCTAGCACAGAGATCGTGTAGTTCGTATGCTAAAGCTTTTCTAATGTCAAGTATCTTTTCCTTAGACCATGAGATTGTGCAACTCCCGGATACCGTAGGAATGCTTTGGGTGTACCAAACGTCACAACGTAACTGGGTGGCTATAAAGGTGCACTACAGGTATCTCCGAAAGTGTCTGTTGGGTTGGCACGAATCGAGACTGGGATTTGTCACTCCGTGTAAACGGAGAGGTATCTCTGGGCCCACTCGGTAGGACATCATCATGATGTGCACAATGTGACCAAGGGGTTGATCACGGGATGATGTGTTACGGAACGAGTAAAGAGACTTGCCGGTAACGAGATTGAACAAGGTATCGGTATATCGACGATCGAATCTCGGGCAAGTACAATACCGTTAGACAAAGGGAATTGTATATGGGATCAATTGAGTCCTTGACATCGTGGTTCATCCGATGAGATCATCGTGGAACATGTGGGAGCCAACATGGGTATCCAGATCCCGCTGTTGTTTATTAACCGGAGAACGTCTCGGTCATGTCTACATGTCTCCCGAACCCGTAGGGTCTACACACTTAAGGTTCGATGACGCTAGGGTTATAAAGGAAGTTTGTATGTGGTTACCGAATGTTGTTCGGAGTCCCGGATGAGATCCCGGATGTCACGAGGAGTTCCGGAATGGTCCGGAGGTAAAGATTTATACATGGAAAGTCCTATTTTGGCCACCGGAAAATGTTTGGGATTTTTCGGTATTGTACCGGGAAGGTTCTAGAAGGTTCCAGAGTGGGACCCACCTGCATGGGGGGACCCACATGAACGTGGGTAGTGGGGGCAAGGCCTCACACCCCTGGTCAAGGTGCACCAAGATCCCCCCTTAGAAGGAATAAGATCATATCCCGAAGGGATAAGATCAAGATCCCTAAAAAGGGGGGATAACAATCAGTGGGGAAGGAAATGATGGGATTTCTTTCCTCCCACCTTGTACAACGCCCCAATGGACTTGGAGGGCAAGAAACCAGCCCCTCCACCCCTATATATAGTGGGGAGGTGCATGGGAGCTTTACACGAAGTTCTGGCGCAGCCCTCCCCCTCTCCCAAGTCCTCCTCCTCTCCCGCGGTGCTTGGCGAAGCCCTGCAGGATTGCCACGCTCCTCCACCACCACCACGCCGTCGTGCTGCTGCTGGACAGAGTCTTCCCCAACCTCTCCCTCTCTCCCTGCTGGATCAAGGCATGGGAGACGTCACCGGGCTGTACGTGTGTTGAACGCGGAGGTGCCGTCCGTTCGGCACTAGGATCTCCGGTGATTTGGATCACGACGAGTACGACTCCTTCAACCCCGTTCTCTTGAACGCTTCCGCTTAGCGATCTACAAGGGTATGTAGATGCACTCTCCTTCCCCTCGTTGCTGGTTTCTCCTTAGATAGATCTTGGTGACACGTAGGAAAATTTTGAATTTCTGCTACGTTCCCCAACAGTGGCATCATGAGCTAGGTCTATTGCGTAGATTCTTTGCACGAGTAGAACACAAAGTAGTTGTGGGCGTTGATTTTGTTCAATATGCTTACCGTTACTAGTCCAATCTTGTTTCGACGGTATTGTGGGATGAAGCGGCCCGGACCGACCTTACACGTACTCTTACGTGAGGCAGGTTCCACCGATTGACATGCACTTGGTGCATAAGGTGGCTAGCGGGTGCCAGTCTCTCCCACTTTAGTCGGAACGGATTCGATGAAAAGGGTCCTTATGAAGGGTAAATAGCAATTGACATATCATGTTGTGGTTTTGCGTAGGTAAGAAACGTTCTTGCTAGAAACCCATAGCAGCCACGTAAAACATGCAAACAACAATTAGAGGACGTCTAACTTGTTTTTGCAGGGTATGCTATGTGATGTGATATGGCCAAGAAGAATGTGATGAATGATATGTGATGTATGAGATTGATCATGTTCTTGTAATAGGAATCACGACTTGCATGTCGATGAGTATGACAACCGGCAGGAGCCATAGGAGTTGTCTTTATTTATTGTATGACCCGCGTGTCATTAAACAACGCCATGTAATTACTTTACTTTATTGCTAACCGGTAGCCATAGTAGTAGAAGTAATAAGTTGGCGAGACAACTTCATGGAGACACGATGATGGAGATCATGGTGTCATGCCGGTGACGATGATGATCATGGAGCCCCGAAGATGGAGATCATGATATTGGCCATATCATGTCACTATTTGATTGCATGTGATGTTTATCATGTTTATGCATCTTGTTTACTTAGAACGATGGTAGTAAATAAGATGATCCCTTACAACAATTTCAAGAAGTGTTCTCCCCTAACTGTGCACCGTTGCTAAAGTTCGTCGTTTCGAAGCACTACGTGATGATCGGCTGTGATAGATCCTTACGTTCACATACAACGGGTGTAAGACAGTTTTACACATGCAAAACACTTAGGGTTAACTTGACGAGCCTAGCATGTACAGACATGGCCTCGGAACACAGAGACCGAAAGGTCGAGCATGAGTCGTAGTAGATACGATCAACATGAAGATGTTCACCGATGATGACTAGTCCGTCTCACGTGATGATCGGACACGGCCTAGTTGACTCGGATCATGTAATCACTTAGATGACTAGAGGGATGTCTATCTGAGTGGGAGTTCATAAGATGAACTTAATTATCCTGAACATAGTCAAAAGATCTTTGCAAATTATGTCGTAAGCTCGCGCTTTAGTTCCACTGTTTAGATATGTTCCTATAGAAAATATATTTGAAAGTTGACAGTGGCGATTATGCGATCAGTAGAAAGCTTATCTCCTTAATGCACCGCTCAGTGTGCTGAACCCCAAACGTCGTTTGTGGATGTTACGAACATCGGACATACACGTTTTGATAACTATGTGATAGTTCAGTTAAACGGTTTAGAGTTGAGGCATCAAAGACGTTTTCGAAACATCGCGGAACATATGAGATGTTTCGAGGGCTGAAATTGGGATTTCAGCCTCGTGCCCACGTCAAGAGGTATGAGACCTCCACAATTTTCTTAGCCTGCAAACTAAGGGAGAAAAGCTCAATCGTTGAGCTTCTGCTCAGATTGTCTGAGTGCAACAATCATTTGAATCGAGTGGGAGTTGATCTTCCAGATGAGATAGTGATGTTTCTCCAAAGTCATTGCCACCAAGCTGCTAGAGCTTCGTGATGAACTATAACATATCAGGGATAGATATGATGATCCTTGAGGTATTCGCGATGTTTGACACCGCGAAAGTAGAAATCAAGAAGGAGCATCAATTGTTGATGGTTGGTGAAACCACTAGTTTCAAGAAGGGCAAGGGCAAGAAGGGATACTTCATGAAACGGCAAATCAGCTGCTGCTCTAGTGAAGAAACCCAAGGTTGAACCCAAACCCGAGACTAAGTGCTTCTGTAATAAGGGGAACGGCCACTAGAGTAGAATTACCCTAGATACTTGGTAGATGAGAAGGCTGGCAAGGTCGATAGAAGTATATTGGATATACATTATGATAATGTGTACTTTACTACTACTCCTAGTAGCACCAGGGTATTAGATACCGGTTCGGTTGCTAAGTGTTAGTAACTCGAAATAAAAGGCTACGGAATGAACGGAGACTAGCTAAAGGTGAGCTGACGATATGTGTTGGAAGTGTTTCCAAGTTTGATGTGATCAAACATCGCACGCTCCCTCTACCATCAAGATTAGTATTAAACCTGAATAATTGTCATTTGGTGTTTGCGTTGAGCATAGACATGATTGGATTATGTCTATCACAATACGGTTATTCATTTAAGGAGAATAATGGTTACTCTATTTATTTGAATAATACCTTCAATGGTCTTGCACCTAAAGGAATGGTTTATTGAATCTCGATCGTAGTGATACACATTTTCATGCCAAAAGATATAAGATAGTAATGATAGTACCACCTACTTGTGGCACTGCCATGTAAGTCATATTGGTATAAAACGCATGAAGAAGCTCCATGTTGATGGATCTTTGGACTCACTCGTTTTTGAAAATATTGAGACATGCAAACCATGTCTATTGGTATGTACGCATGAAGAAACTCCATGCAGATGGATCGTTTGGACTCACTTGATTTTGAATCACTTGAGACATGCAAATCATACCACATGGGCAAGATGACTAAAAAAGCCTCGTTTTCAGTAAGATGGAACAAGAGAGCAGCTTGTTGGAAGTAATACATTTTGATGTGTGCTGTCCAATGAGTGCCGAGGCACGCAGTGGATATCGTTATGTTCTTACTTCACAGATGATTTGAGTAGATGCTAAGTGTATTTACTTGATGAAACACAAGTCTGAATCATTGAAAGGTTCAAGTAATTTCAGAGTGAAGTTGAAGATCATCGTGACAAGAGGATAAAATGTCTATGATATGATCATAGAGATGAGTATCTGAGTTATGAGCTTTGGCACGCAATTAAAACATTGTGGAAATTGTTTCACAATTATTACCGCCTAAAACACCATAGTGTGATGGTGTGTCTGAACATCATAGTTGCACCCTATTGGATATGGTGTGTATCATGATGTCTCTTATCAAATTACCACTATCGTTTATGGGTTAGGCATTAGAGACAATCGCATTCACTTTAAAATAGGGCACCACGTAATTCCGTTGAGACGACACCGTTTGAACTATGGTTTGGAGAAACCTAAGTTGTCGTTTCTTAAAAGTTTGGGGCTGCGACGCTTATGTGAAAAAGTTTCAGGTTGATAAGCTCGAACCCAAAGCGGATAAAATGCATCTTCATAGGACACCCAAAACAGTTGGGTATACCTCCTAATTCAGATCCGAAAGCAATAGGGATTGTTTCTTGAATCGGGTCCTTTCTCGAGGAAAAGTTTGTCTCAAAAAGTTGAGTGGGAGGATGGTGGAGACTTGATGAGGTTATTGAACCATCACTTCAACCAGTATGTAGCAGGGCACAGGAAGTTGTTCCTGTGGCACCTACACCAATTGAAGTGGAAGCTTATGATAGTGATCATGAAACTTCGGATCAAGTCACTACCGAACCTCGTAGGACGACAAGGACGCATACTGCTTCAGAGTGGTACGGTGATCCTGTCTTGAAGGTCATGTTGCTAGACAACAATGAACCTACGAGCTATGGAGAAGCAATGGTGGGCCCAAATTCCGACAAATGGTTAGAAGCCATGAAATCCGAGATAGGATCCATGTATCAGAACAAAGCATGGACTTTGGTGGACTTGCCCGATGATCGGCAAGCCATTGAGATAAATGGATCTTTAAGAAGAAGACGGACGTGGACGGTGATGTCACCGTCTATGAAGCTCGACTTGTGGCGAAGAATATTTCACAAGTTCAAGGAGTTGACTACGATGAGATTTTCTCATTCGTAGCGATGCTTAAGTCCGTCGGAATCATGTTAGCATTAGCTGCATTTATGAAATCTGGCAGATGGATGTCAAAACGAGTTTCCTTACCGGTTTTCGTAAGGAAAGGTTGTATGTGATACAACCAGAAAGGTTTTGTCGATCCTAAGGATGCTAAAAGGTGTGCTAGCTCCAGCGATCCTTCCATGGACTGGAGTAAGCATCTCGGAGTTGGAATATGCACTTTGATAAGATGATCAAAAAAAATTGTTTATACAAAGTTTATGAGAAACTTGTATTTCCAAAGAAGTGAGTGGGAGCACCATAGAATTTCTGATGAGTATATGTTGTTGACATATTGTTGATCAAAAATGATGTAGAATTTCTAGAAATCATATAGGGTTATTTGAAAAGTGTTTTTCAATAGAAAACCTAGATTAAGCTTCTTGAACATTGAGCATCAAGATCTATGAGGATAGATCAAAAATCGCTCAATGGTACTTTCAAATGAGCACATACCTTGACATGATCTTGAAGGTGTTCAAGATGGATCAGTCAAAGAAGGAGTTCTTGCCTGAGTAGTAAGGTATGAAGTTGAGACTTAAAGCTCGACCACGGCAGAAAAGAGAGAAAGGACGAAGGTCGTCCCCTATGTTTTTGTCATAGGCTCTATACAGTATGCCATGCTGAGTACCGCACCTTGCCACATGTCTGGCAAGAGGGTACAAAGGTGATCAAGGAGTGGATCACCGGACAGCGGTCAAAAATTGTCCTTGGAGTAATAAGGACATGTTTCTCGATTATGGAGGTGATAAAGAGTTCGGCGTAAAGGGTTACGTCGATGCAAAGTTTAACACCTATCTGAATGACTCTGAGTAGCAAACCGGATACGTATAGTGGAGCGACCATTTGGAATAGCTCCAAGTGGAGCATGGAAGCAGCATTTACAATATGACCTAGAGATTTGCGAAGTACATACGGATCTAAATGTTGTAGACCCGTTGACTAAAACCTCTCTTACAAGCAAAACATGATCAAACCCCAGAACTCATTGAGTCTTAATTACATGATGATGTGAACTAGTTTAATGACACTAGTAAACTCTTTGGATATTGGTCACATGGCGATGTGACCTGTGAGTGTTAATCACATGGCGATGTGAACTAGATTATTGACTCTAGTGCAAGTGGGAGACTGTTGGAAATATGCCCTAGAGGCAATAATAAATTAGTTATTATTATATTTCCTTGTTCATGATAATCGTTTATTATCCATGCTATAATTGTATTGATAGGAAACTCAGATACATGTGTGGATACATAGACAACACCATGTCCCTAGTAAGCCTCTAGTTGACTAGCTCGTTGATCAATAGATGGTTATGGTTTCCTGACCATGGACATTGGATGTCATTGATAACGGGATCACATCATTAGGAGAATGATGTGATGGACAAGACCCAATCCTAAGCCTAGCACAGAGATCGTGTAGTTCGTATGCTAAAGCTTTTCTAATGTCAAGTATCTTTTCCTTAGACCATGAGATTGTGCAACTCCCGGATACCGTAGGAATGCTTTGGGTGTACCAAACGTCACAACGTAACTGGGTGGCTATAAAGGTGCACTACAGGTATCTCCGAAAGTGTCTGTTGGGTTGGCACGAATCGAGACTGGGATTTGTCACTCCGTGTAAAAGGAGAGGTATCTCTGGGCCCACTCGGTAGGACATCATCATGATGTGCACAATGTGACCAAGGGGTTGATCACGGGATGATGTGTTACGGAACGAGTAAAGAGACTTGCCGGTAACGAGATTGAACAAGGTATCGGTATACCGACGATCGAATCTCGGGCAAGTACAATACCGTTAGACAAAGGGAATTGTATATGGGATCAATTGAGTCCTTGACATCGTGGTTCATCCGATGAGATCATCATGGAACATGTGGGAGCCAACATGGGTATCCAGATCCCGCTGTTGTTTATTAACCGGAGAACGTCTCGGTCATGTCTACATGTCTCCCGAACCCGTAGGGTCTACACACTTAAGGTTCGATGACGCTAGGGTTATATAGGAAGTTTTTATGTGGTTACCGAATGTTGTTCGGTGTCCCGGATGAGATCCCGGACGTCACGAGGAGTTCCGGAATGGTCCGGAGGTAAAGATTTATACATGGGAAGTCCTATTTTGGCCACCGGAAAATGTTCGGGATTTTTCGGTATTGTACCGGGAAGGTTCTAGAAGGTTCCGGAGTGGGACCCACCTGCATGGGGGGACCCACATGAACGTGGGTAGTGGGGGAAAGGCCTCACACCCCTGGTCAAGGTGCACCAAGATCCCCCCTTAGAAGGAATAAGATCATATCCCGAAGGGATAAGATCAAGATCCCTAAAAAGGGGGGATAACAATCGGTGGGGAAGGAAATGATGGGATTTCTTTCCTCCCACCTTGTCCAACGCCCCAATGGACTTGGAGGGCAAGAAACCAGCCCCTCCACCCCTATATATAGTGGGGAGGCGCATGGGAGCTTTACACGAAGTTCTGGCGCAGCCCTCCCCCTCTCCCAAGTCCTCCTCCTCTCCCGCGGTGCTTGGCGAAGCCCTGCAGGATTGCCACGCTCCTCCACCACCACCACGCCGTCGTGCTGCTGCTGGACAGAGTCTTCCCCAACCTCTCCCTCTCTCCCTGCTGGATCAAGGCATGGGAGACGTCACCGGGCTGTACGTGTGTTGAACGCGAAGGTGCCGTCCGTTCGGCACTAGGATCTCCGGTGATTTGGATCACGACGAGTACGACTCCTTCAACCCCGTTCTCTTGAACGCTTCCGCTTAGCGATCTACAAGGGTATGTAGATGCACTCTCCTTCCCCTCGTTGCTGGTTTCTCCTTAGATAGATCTTGGTGACACGTAGGAAAATTTTGAATTTCTGCTACGTTCCCCAACAACTTGGTATGTCTTGACTTGAGCGAAGACCTCCCCGACAATGGCGCCAAAAATCCTTCTTGCTACCTCTTGAGCATTGTGTTGGTTTTCCCTTGAAGAGGAAAGGGTGATGCAGCAAAGTAGCACAAGTATTCCCCTTAGTTTTTGAGGAAAACGAGAGGCAAAATGGCAACTAATGTAATGCGAGGGAGATGAGTTTGTGATGGGTACTTGGTATGTCTTGACTTGAGCGAAGACCTCCCCGACAATGGCGCCAGAAATCCTTCTTGCTACCTCTTGAGCACTGTGTTGGTTTCCCTTGAAGAGGAAAGGGTGATGCAGCAAGCCCCCCGCACCTGGTTTGAGTGTTTTGCCTCTGTGGTGACTGCCGCTGGTTTTTCAGCAAGTGCTCATGATCCAGCATTGTTTGTCCACCTTTATCCTCGTGGTCGGACTCTTCTTCTTCTCTATGTTGATGACAAGATCATCACTGCGACGACCCCGAGTATATTGCCTTTGTAAAGGCCCATCTAAGTGAGCAGTTTCTTATGTCCGATCTTGGACCTCTTCGCTACTTTCTTGGGATTGAAGTCTCTTCTACCTGTGATGGCTTTTTTATATCCCAGGAAAAGTATATACAAGATCTTCTTGTTCGTGCTGCTCTTACCGATGAGCGCATTGTTGAGACTCCAATGGAGCTCAATGTTCACCTCCGTGATAATGATGGTGACCCCTTGCCTGATTCGACGCATTATCATCATCTTGTTGGGAGTCTTCTATATCTAGTTGTCACTCGTCCGGATATCTCTTATCTGGTTCATATTCTGAGTCAGTTTGTCTCTGCTCCAACTTTGCTTCACTATAGTCACCTCCTTCGTGTTCTTCGATATCTTCGGGGCACGATCTCTCATCGTCTATTCTTTCCTCGCTCTAGTTCTTTACAGCTTCCGGCCTATCCGGATGCTACATGGGCTAGTGATCCCTCTGATCGCCGCTCACTTTCTACTTACTGTGTTTTTATTGGTGGTTCTCTCATTGCCTGGAAGACGAAGAAACAGACTGCAGTTTCCCGTTCGAGTGCAGAGGCTGAGTTACGAGCTATGGCTCTTTTGACGATAGAGGTGACTTGGTTACGATGGTTACTTCAGGATTTTGGTGTTTCTGTTACTACACCTACTCCGCTCTTGTCTGACAGTACAAGTGCTATTAGCATTGCACGCGATCCTGTGAAGCATGAGCTCACCAAGCATATTGGTGTTGATGCTTTCTATGTGCGCGTTGGTGTGCAGGGTCAGGTTATTGCTCTTCAGTATGTGCCTTCCGAGTTACAGTTGGCGGATTTTCTGACGAAGGCCCAGACTAGAGTGCAGCATGGCTTCTATCTCTCCAAACTCAGTGTTGTTAATCCACCATTAGTTTGAGGGGGTGCTAGAGTTATATATATATAGCCATGTAACCTTTCATATTTACCCTATTGTATAAGGGGTTTCCTGCATATATTCCACACCTATACATGTATATATACTGGCCTATGGCCACCTGGAAATACAAGTTGCATATTTTCTAACATTTATCTTGAATGGGAAGAGGTGCTTTGTGATGGGTTCGATCTTACGGTGCTTGATCCCAGTGACAAAAGTGGAAACGACACGTATGTATCGTTGCTATTAAGGATAACAAGATGGGGTCTATTACTACATAAATAGATCTTGTCTACATCATGCCATCGTTCTTGTTGCATTACTCCGTTTTTCCATGAACTTAATACACTAGATGCATGCTGGATAGCGGTCGATGTGTGGAGTAATAGTAGTAGATGTAGGCAGGAGTCGGTCTACTAATCTTGGATGTGATGCATATATACTGATCATTGCTTGGATATCGTCATGATTATTTGAATTTCTATCAATTGCCCAACAGTAATTGTTTTCCCACCATTTGCTATTTTTCTTGAGAGAATCCACTAGTGAAACCTACGAGCCCCGGGTCTCTTTTCATCATATTTGCCTTTGCGATCTATTTTCCTTTGTTTTTATTTTCAGATCTATTAAACCAAAAATACAAAAATACCTTGCTGCACTTTATTTATTTTGCGATCTATTTATCTTATCTATCACAACTTTATCACGTCTTTGGGAGTTAGAATGGCTTCATGTTCCTTCCACTGCCACCACTATCTCCAGTCCATCCGCTTCTGTCGCTTCAGCTACCGGCTCCTTCCAGCAGTGGCATCATCGACTTGGTCACCTTTGTGGGTCTTGCTTGTCGTCATTAGTTCGTCGAGGTCTTCTGGGGTCTGTCTCAGGAGATGTCTCTTTAGAGTGTCAGGGTTGTAGACTAGGAAAACGGATTCAGTTACCTTACCTTACTAGTGAGTCGGTGTCTCAACGTCCTTTTGATTTGGTCCATTATGATGTATGGGGTCCGGCTCCCTTCACTTCGAAAGGGGGCCATCGATACTATATTATTTTCATAGATGGTTTCTCTCATTACACTTGGCTTTATTTTATGACTTCTCGCAGTGAGGTTCTTTCCATCTATAAGCGGTTTGCTGCCATGGTTGACACTCAGTTCTCTTTGCCTATTCGTGTGTTCTGTGCTGATTCCGCTGGCGAGTATATTTCCAAGATGTTGTGTGGTGTTCTTGCTGAGCAGGGCACTCTTCCTCAGTTCTCTTGTCCTGGTGCTCATGCTCAGAATGGTGTGGCTGAGCGAAATCATCGCCACCTTCTTGAGACGGCTTGTGTGTTGATGATCACCGCTTCTCTTCCACCTCATTTTTGGGCCGAGGCTATATTCACCTCCACCTATCTCATCAACCTTCAGCCGTCCGCTGCTCTCCAGGGTGGTGTTCCTTTCGAGATCTCTTTGATCGTTCTCCTGATTATTCGATGCTTCGCTTGTTTGGTTGTGTTTGCTATGTTCTTCTTGCCCCTAGGGAAGGCACCAAACTGACCACTCAGTCTGTTGAGTGTGTTTTCTTAGGCTATAGTGATGAGCATAAGGCCTATCGTTGTTGGGATCCTATCGGTCGTCGGATGCGTATTTCTCGGGATGTGAATTTTGATGAGTCTAGTCCCTTCTACCCGCGTCCATCTTCCTCAACCTTTTCTATGGAGGATATATCTTTCCTTACTTTTCCCGACAAACATATCACTCCAGTTGAGCCCTTGTCTCTCCGTCCTGCTCACTCTACTTTTCCACCTCTTGCTGATTTGCCGCCACCATCTCCCACGGTTTCCTCACCTCGCATGTCACCGGATTCTGCACCTTCATCCCCGGTGATTTCTTCATCTCCGCCTCCTGATTCTACCTCAGCTATTCCTCCTCGTATTCTTCCATCTTTGCCTTAGTATTACACTCATCATTCACATAATGTGGATGTGTCTGCTGACGTGTCGTCCTCCTCGTCTCAACCTACCTATGGCTTGCGTCCTTGTCCGCTTCCGCCTGTTGATCGCCTTGGTTTTTCAACCGCTGGTGTTGTTGTTCTTGAGCCGACTTCTTATCGTGAGGCTGTTGTTCATCCTGAATGGTAGTTTGCGATGGCAGAGGAGATTGCTGCTCTTGAACGCACTGGTACATGGGATCTTGTTTCTCTTCCTCCAGGTGTTCGTCCCATCACTTGTAAGTGGGTCTACAAGGTTAAGACTCGCTCCAATGGTTCACTTGAGCATTACAAAGCTCGTCTTGTGGCTCGTGGTTTTCAGCGGGAGCATGGTCATGATTATGATGAGACATTTGCTCCTGTGGGCCATATGACCACTATCCGCACACTTCTTGTCGTGGCCTCTGCACGCCACTGGTCTGTATCTCAGCTTGATGTTAAGAATGCCTTTCTTAACGGTGAGCTGCGTGAGGAGGTATACATGCAGCCACCACCTGGGTATTCTGTTCTTGATGGTATGGTATGTCGTCTTCGTCGCTCTCTCTATCGCCTTAAGTAAGCCCCCCACGCCTGGTTTGAGCGTTTTGCCTCTGTGGTGACTGCCGCTGGTTTTTCAGCAAGTGCTCATGATCCAGCATTGTTTGTCCACCTTTCTCCTCGTGGTCGGACTCTTCTTCTTCTCTATGTTGATGACATGATCATCAGTGCAATGACCCCGAGTATATTGCCTTTGTAAAGGCCCATCTAAGTGAGCAGTTTCTTATGTACGATCTTGGACCTCTTCGCTACTTTCTGGGGATTGAAGTCTCTTCTACCTCTGATGGCTTTTTTATATCCCAGGAAAAGTATATACAGGATCTTCTTGTTCATGCTGCTCTTACCGATGAGCGCATTGTTGAGACTCCAATGGAGCTCAATGTTCACCTCCGTGATAATGATGGTGACCCCTTGCCTGATCCGACACGTTATCGTCATCTTGTTGGGAGTCTTCTATATCTAGCTGTCACTCGTCCGGATATCTCTTATCCGGTTCATATTCTGAGTCAGTTTGTCTCTGCTCCAACTTCGGTTCACTATAGTCACCTCCTTCGTGTTCTCCGATATCTTCGGGGCACGATCTCTCATCGTCTATTCTTTCCTCGCTCCAGTTCCGCCTATTCGGATGCTACATGGGCTAGTGATCCCTCTGATCGCCGCTCACTTTCTGCTTACTGTGTTTTTATTGGTGGTTCTCTCATTGCCTGGAAGACGAAGAAACAGATGCAGTTTCCCGTTCGAGTGCAGAGGCTGAGTTATGAGCTATGGCTCTTTTGACGATAGAGGTGACTTGGTTATGATGGTTACTTCAGGATTTTGGTGTTTCTGTTACTACACCTACTCCGCTCTTGTCTCACAGTACAAGTGCTATTAGCATTGCGCGCGATCCTGTGAAGCATGAGCTCACCAAGCATATTGGTGTTGATGCTTTCTATGTGCGCGTTGGTGTGCAGGGTCAGGTTGTTGCTCTTCAGTATGTGCCTTCCGAGTTACAGTTGGCGGATTTTCTGACGAAGGCCCAGACTAGAGTGCAGCATGGCTTCTATCTCTCCAAACTCGATGTTGTTAATCCACCATCAGTTTGAGGGGGTGCTAGAGTTATATATATAGCCATGTAACCTTTCGTATTTACCCTATTGTATAAGGGGTTTCCTGCATATATTCCACACCTATACATGTATATATACTGGCCTATGGCCACCTGGAAATACAAGTTGCATATTTTCTAACATTTATCTTGAATGGGAAGAGGTGCTTTGTGATGGGTTCGATCTTACGGTGTTTGATCCCAGTGACAAAAGTGGAAACGACACGTATGTATCGTTGCTATTAAGGATAACAAGATGGGGTCTATTACTACATAAATAGATCTTGTCTACATCATGTCATCGTTCTTATTGCATTACTCCGTTTTTCCATGAACTTAATACACTAGATGCATGCTGGATAGTGGTCGATGTGTGGAGTAATAGTAGTAGATGTAGGCAGGAGTCGGTCTACTAATCTTGGATGTGATGCATATATAATGATCATTGCTTGGATATCGTCATGATTATTTGAAGTTCTATCAATTGCCCAACAGTAATTGTTTTCCCACCATGTGCTATTTTTCTTTAGAGAATCCACTAGTGAAACCTACGAGCCCCGGGTCTCTTTTCATCATATTTGCCTTTGCGATCTATTTTCCTTTGTTTTTATTTTCAGATCTATTAAACCAAAAATACAAAAATACCTTGCTGCACTTTATTTATTTTGTGATCTATTTATCGTATCTATCACAACTTTATCACGTCTTCTCGCCAATTTGAGGCACCGTTACCCGAAACGGATTGACAACCCCTTTAACACATCAGGTTGTGAGTACTTGTTATTTGTGTGCAGGGGTTGTTTACGTTGTGTTGCTTGGTTCTCCTACTGGTTCGATAACCTTGGTCTCATCATTGAGGGAATACCTACCATCACTGTGCTGCATCAACCCTTCCTCTTTGGGGAAATACCGACATAGTTCAAGCAGGCATCAAAAGGAATTTGTGGCGTCGTTGCCGGGCAGTATCTTCAAGATCAACCAGGTTCCTAATCACAAATCTCATCTCCTCGCAATTTACATTATTTTTCATTTGCCTCTCATTTTCCTCTCCCCCACTTCACAAAAATTTACCATTTTATTCGCCCTCTTTTTCGTTCGCCGTTTTCTTGTCAGATCTGTTTTTGAGTGCAATCTTGTTGTGTAGTCACCATAACTCAAGAGAACACCAAGTTGTGTGATTTCTCAAATACCAACAATAATGATTTTATTAGCACTCCGATTGCTCCTCCTGCCACTAGTGCGGAGTCTTTTTATATTAATACTGCTTTGCTGAATCTTGTCATGAAAGATCAATTTGTCGGTACTCCTGATGAGGATGTCGCGTCCCATCTTAACACATTCGTGGAATTATGCGATATGCAAAAGAAAAAATATGTGGACAATGATGTTGTGAAGTTGAAATTATTTTTGTTTTCTTTGCGAGATCGTGCAAAAATTTGGTTTTCTTCTTTGCCTCACAATAGTATCAATTCTTGGAACAAGTGCAAGGATGCTTTCATTATTAAGTATTTTCCGCCCGCAAAAATCATTTCCCTTAGAACCCAGATTATGAATTTCAAGCAACTTGAACATGAGCATGTTGCACAATCTTGGGAAAGGATGAAATTGATGCTAAGGAATTACCCAACTCATGGGTTAAATCTTTGGATGATCATACATTTTTTTTATGCGGGGTTGAATTTTGTTTCTCGTAATCTTTTAGATTCCGCCGCAGGGGTACTTTTTATGGAAATTACTTTGGGTGAAGCTACTAAATTTCTAGACAATATTATGGCCAATTACTCACAATGGCATACCGAAAGAGCTCCTACTAGTAAAAAAGTCAATTTGGTAGAAGAAATAAATTCTTTGAGTGAAAAAGTTGATGCTCTTATGAAGTTGGTTGCTAATAAAAGTGCTCCTATTGATTTCAATGATGTGCCTTTGTCTACTTTGATTGAGAAAAATAGTGATGCCATAGATGTGAATTTTATCTCACGAAACAATTTCAATAACAATGCTTATAGAGGTAATTTTAATCCTAGGCCTTTTCCTGGTAATTCCTCTAATAATTATGGTAATTCCTATGGTAATCCCTCTTATAATAATAATAGAAACACCTCTGATCTTGATAATAATATTAAAGAATTTATCAATACTCAAAAACTTTTCAATGCTACAATAGAAGAAAAGCTGGATAAAGTTGATGATATGTCTAGAAGCATTGATAAAATTTCTCATGATGCAAAAACTCTCAAGATGAAATTTTATGTGCCTAAAGTTGAAGAATCAATTAAACCCCTTTATGTTTCTATGGATGAAAGTAAGAAAAGAACCGCTATGCTTATAGCTAAAAGAGATTTTTTTAGAAAGGGCATTTTCTAGTGATTACTTTCATAAAAGTGATGAAGATCTTAAAATGATTGGTGATTCTTCTATTGATTCTTTGTTTAGTAAAATTAAGATTGATGAAAAAGGGACTAGAGAAGAGTTAGACGGCGTCCCTATTATTCGGAGGGTGAAAATCTTGGTGAGAAAATTGATTAAAGTGGGTTTGAAGAGGTCAAGACTTTAACTAGTGATGTGCCCACTATTTTGGATTACAAAGACTTTAATTATGATAGTTGCTCTTTTGTTGACTATATTTATTTGTTGCAATCAATGATAAATTCACCCCATGCTTATGAACAAAATAAAGCTTTCACTAAACATATTGTTGATGCTATGATGAAAGCTTTTGAAGAAAAGTTGGAATTAGAAGTTTCATTTCCTAGAAAATTACATGATGAATGGGAACCTACCATCAAAGTCAAGATTAAAAATTATGAGTGTTTTGCTTTATGTGACTTGGGTTGTGACGCCCGGGTAATTAAGCTACAGTGGACCTCTGCTAATGATGCCACGTCACCTCGATTACTGTTCCTAATCACGTGTTAGTTCGAAACTGATTCAAATTCAAATTCAAAATCAACCAAAGAATAAAAGTTTTCAAATATTAAAACTAAAATGTTCGGAGTGAACCAAATATTGCATAGGTAATTATGGTGGAGAAAGCACACCTTTATAAAATGTTTAAACACTCTAAAATGAATAAAAAAGTAACAATAATAATTATTTATATGCTTTCAAAATGTTAAACAATTTCAAAACTATTTTGTTTCGGTGCTAAGTGGTTTGTGGCTGTGGCTTAGTTTGCAAACTCTCTTTTGGTGCCACTGTAGTATTTTACTAAAATGAGAAATAAAAGAAAACACAAAAACAGAAAACAATACAAAAGAGAAAAAAAGAACTAAAACCTAAAGCTAACAGAAAAAAAGTGGAAGACCCCCTCCCTGGGCCGTGGCC
>NC_057795.1:261706879-261712601 GCF_018294505.1 Triticum aestivum | reverse complement strand
CCCGCCGCACGAGGACCGCGTCGTCGGACTGCCTCCTCGACGCCGTCGTCCCCGCCCTCTTCCTCATCCCCCACTGCCTAGCCCCTACGCGCCCCTCCCCATGAGCACCTCTCCTCCTCCTCCCCGCGATGTGCCTGAACGGCGCCCCGGCACGCGCCTAGCTCCGACCCAGCCCGGTGTGTCAACGGGCGCGCTTGCGCCCGCCCCCGTCCGCACACACGCCCCGTTCCGGCCATGGACTCGCGGTGACCACCGCACCCGTGGCGCTCTTGCCTGCGTCGATGAGCCCCTGCTCGGGTCGTCCTGGTCCGGCCGCACCGCCCACGGCCTCGGCAAGCCCCAGCCCTCCTCTTGTCGTGCTGCTGCGGCTCCGCCGCCCCCCCAACCGCGCTGCTGGCCCGCGCCGCGGCCAACCCCTCTCCATCGACGCCCGGCTCCGGCCGCTCCGGCCGTCGCGGCCAACGACTCCCCTGGTCGGTGCCCTGCTGCGTTGGGTCAGGGGCTCGGCCCACTAACGGGCGCCCGGTAGCCTCCTGCACCCGCGCGCCCATGCGCCCACACCCGTTAAGGCCCCCTGGGGCCACTGACATGGGGGCCCCAGCCCCAGAACGTTTTGTTAAAAAAAAGGAATTAAAAATAATATATAAAATAAATAAAATAAATAAATCGATAATAATAATTTAATTAATTAATTAAGGAATTAATTAAGTTAATTAATCATAATTACATTAATCTAACTAACTAATTAGTTTAATTAAACAGTAGTTAGATTAGTTAAACACTAATTAGACTAAACAGTCAATGACTAGTGGGACCCACACGTCAGTTGACCAGTCAACACCTCTGTTGACTGCTAACGTCATGATGACATCATGATGACGTCAGCAAATACTGTTTTGGATAATGTTGAATTTAAATAAATAATTAAAATCAAAAAATGATTAAATCTTTAGAAAATCATATCTTTTAATCCGTAACTCGGATGAAAATACTTTCTACATGAAAGTTGATCAGAACAACGAGACGAATCCGGATACGCAGCCCGTTCGTCCGCCACCCATCCCTAGCATAGCAAACACGCAACTTTTCCCCTCTGGTTCATCCGTCCAAAAACGCGAAACTCCGGGGATACTTTCCCGGATGTTTTCCCCCTTCACCGGTATCACCTCCTACTGCGTTAGGTCACCCCTAGCACCGCGTATCACCATGTTATGCTTTGTGTTGCTTTGGTTGCTCCATTATTTATTGTATTCCCCCTCCGTTACTTCTTTCCGCTAGACCTCGAGACTGCCGGCGACCCCCAGTTCGACTACGGAGTTGGTGACCCCTCCTTGCCAGAGCAACCAGGCAAGCCCCCCCCCCCTTGATCACCAGATATCGCCTATTCTTTTCTATACTGCTTGCATTAGAGTAGTGTAGCATGTTACTGTTCGGTTACTCCTATTCTGTTGCATAGCCTGTCATTGTTGCTACAGTCGTTGATACCCTACCTGCAATCCTAAATGCTTAGTATAGGATGCTAGTTTATCATCATTGGCCCTACATTCTTGTCAGTCTGCCTTGCTATACTATTGGGCCGTGATCATTCGGGAGGTGATCACGGGTATATACTATACATACATACATACTATACAGACGGTGACTAAAGTCGGGTCAGCTCGATGAGTACCCGCAAGTGATTCTGATGAGGGGGCTGAAGGGACAGGTGGCTCCATCCTGGTAGAGGTGGGCCTGGGTTCCCGACGGCCCTCGACTGTTACTTTGTGGCGGAGCGACAAGGCAGGTTGAGACCACCTAGGAGACAGGTGGGCCTGGCCCTGTTCGGCGTTCGCGGATACTTAACACGCTTAACGAGATCTTGGTATTTGATCTGAGTTGGCTACGAGCCTATACGCACTAACCATCTATGCGGGAGTAGTTATGGGTATCCCGACGTCGTGGTATCAGCCGAAGCACTTCAGACGTCAGCGACAGAGCGGCGCGCGCCGGATTGGAACGTAAGCCTGCTCTTGTATTAAGGGGGCTAGTTCTGCTTCCGGCCGCCCACGCAACGTGGAGGTGTGCTATGGGCGATGGGCCCAGACCCCTGTGCGCTTAGGTTTAGACCGGCGTGCTGGCCTCTCTGTTTTGCCTAGGTGGGGCTGCGACGTGTTGATCTTCCGCGGCCGGGCATGACCCAGGAAAGTGTGTCCGGCCAAATGGGATCAAGCGTGTTGGGTTATGTGGTGCACCCCTGCAGGGAAGTTAATCTATTCGAATAGCCGTGATCTTCGGTAACAGGACGACTTGGAGTTGTACCTTGACCTTATGACAACTAGAACTGGATACTTAATAAAACACACCCTTCCAAGTTCCACAGACAACCCGGTGATCGCTTTTCCACAGGGCGACGAGGGGAGGATCGCCGGGTAGGATTATGCTATGCGATGCTTCTTGGAGTTGCTACTTGGAGTTGCTACTTGGAGATGCTACTTGGAGGACTTCAATCTACTCTCTTCTATATGCTGCAAGACGGAGGCTGCCAGAAGCGTAGTCTTCGACAGGATTAGCTATCCCCCTCTTATTCTGGCATTCTGCAGTTAAGTCCACCGATATGGCCCTTTACACATATACCCATGCATATGTAGTGTAGCTCCTTGCTTGCGAGTACTTTGGATGAGTACTCACGGTTGCTTTTCTCCCTCTTTTTCCCCTTTCCCTTCTACCTAGTTGTCGCAACCAGATGCTGGAGTCCAGGAGCCAGACGCCACCGTCGACGCCGACTACTACACCGGAGGTGCCTACTACTACGTGCAGCCCGCTGACGACGACCAGGAGTAGTTTAGGAGGATCCCAGGCAGGAGGCATGCACCTCTTTCGATCTGTATCCCAGTTTGTGCTAGCCTTCTTAAGGCAAACTTGTTTAACTTATGTCTGTACTCAGATATTGTTGCTTCCGCTGACTCGTCTATGATCGAGCACTTGTATTCGAGCCCTCGAGGCCCCTGGCTTGTATTATGATGCTTGTATGACTTATTTTATTTGTAGAGTTGTGTTGTGATATCTTCCCGTGAGTCCCTGATCTGATCGTACACATTTGCGTGCATGATTAGTGTACAATTGAATCGGGGGCGTCACAAGTTGGTATCAGAGCCGACTACCTGTAGGAATCCCCCTTTCCAACTCCTTGGCCGAAGTCGGGTCTAGTCGTTGAAAAACTTTTACTAACATGGCTGTGTGGCCCATGGGCCCACGTCGCCATCGGGAGGTATTAGGATCTTTTATTCCTCGACCTTTACTCTGGGATTCTGAACCCTCTTCTATTCGGGTTAAATGATTTTCTAAAATCTAACTTTAGGTTCTCGAAAACGCTTTCTCCCGGAGAGCCCCTTCAGTCTAGATGATCGCCGACTGCACATGAAGATTTCAAAGTTACTTTCCGATACTCTTTCAGGACTGCCCATTGCTTTTGCAATTCACTACCACCGAAATATCCCTATGGATAAATTCATACACTGTTCTTACTTAGTCCCCAGTTGTTCTTTTTATTACAAGACGCCCCGAAATACTCGTTGTTGTTCTTAGAATACTTACGCCTATTGCCTTGCAGTTCCTTACCACCTGAATACCCATACGGATAATTTCTCGCACTTATCGAGTATCCGCTCATCCCCAGTTGATTCATGTATTTCACAAAAGTCTTCGAAATGCCATTCGATCTTCCGAAAATCCCGAGCAGCCTATTGCTCTTGGAATTTCTTGTTTACTTTCATTATGATTAATCCCATAAGTATAGAAATCTTATTGACATTCCTTGTCATTATCATTTTGAGTCTGTTGACTCAATATGTTGTGAATGCACGTAATCATCAGTTGATCCTTTTAAATTATCTTTCCGGCTCAGACGTCTTTCAAACATGAGCTGGTTCTCGACCAAACTATCTGTCGTCGATTGTGCCTCTGGTATATTCAATTGATCCATCCTTGATCAGAACGTCTGCTCTGATCCTTTGTTTTGGAAATCATAATTCCTTTTTATTTAAGCTTTGAATTATTCAGATGATTCCATAACCTGTTGCATTTGCATTCCTTCCTCTTCTGGTTGAGTACCGATACTCATATAAGATCCTTTGTGGACTATCAAGTCCTTTGTTGGATTGTTATCCGACAGTGTCCTTCACATTTGAACACTTTGTGAGTTCTTCCCCTTATACATGATGCCCTTGTTAAGTTGTATCCTCTGCTTGGCCAACCATGCTCTGCTTTCGGGCTTGTGTTATTTACTCTGGAAACTTGTGGTATATGTTTCTAAGAAGCCCCTGTGGGTTGAACATATGCCTTCTCTAAACCGTGTGAACCCGAAAGTTTTCACGAGTCATACTTATCTGGTATTGCACCAGGTAAAACTTTCAACAACTAATGTCATCTTCGAAATACGAGAGGTGAATGGAAGATTATGCATTGAGGAAGTGGGAGTCAACCTTGAACTTTGTGTTCATGCCCATGGACGCGATGTATATCCTATCATGGAAGCTTCTTGTAATAATAACTATTTCCTTGATAGCTAACATATGGTATCTGTGAATTGATCCCTTGCAACCGTGGTTCCGACCATGATTGTTCTTCTTTGATCTCATTTCTCGGACAATTTAAAACAATTGTCTCCTATGGATCAATACGCCAGTCCAACCTTTACTTTGATCTTGTGTCGAGTATTACCCCCCTGGTATCTCGAGATTATCATGGAACTGCATAACTTCTTATGAGTTCTTCATCAAGTGCTACCTTCCAACTAATTCCAATTTTTCACGGGCTCTGAGTTATTATACACTCGAAGACACCGATAACTGAACCGAGTCCGCACTACGGTTCAACAACTCTTCAGTAAGCTTCTATAAATACGAGTTTGTACCCGATCACGCCATTCCTAGCCTGTTTGGCTATATCATTGTCGTGATGATTTTGACTGTGCTACCCGGTCCTTCTTCTCGGAGCACAATTTTCGACGATGAACTAACCTTACGTCGATCCTCATCGTCATACCATTTCGCCTTGAACAACAAGCTTGGTTTCGAGTTGTGTCGTACCCTTGGTTCCAATAACCTTTCACTTCATCATTACTTTGACTTGATGTCGTCGCCGATCGATTACATCTTCATGAACTCTCGCGACAAAGGTATCGTGATCATCAACATTCTAAGCTCATCTAGGATATCAATTGAATTCATGATGAGAAATACCATCCTTGTCCCTCGATGATTTGAGTTATCATCGGCAACATTCTTGCCTCCCCCCCCCAACACAAACTTGTTCACAACTTGTGTTGTACCTTGGTTTCCTTGCTACCCAGCAATTGTTCTTCTTTACCTCGGAAGTATTACCATCTCTTTTTGTCAAGAATGTGGTGAGAATTTCACCACCTCTTAATAATTCTTGATATCATAATACTTCTTGCCATCTTCGTTCATTCCTTGGTCCCCGTATTGTTTTCAACCGGAATACCGACAATGGAGCTATGACGTGTGAATTCAAAACTTCTAACAACCCTATTGCTTTGAAGTGAATGGGCAATAGTTCATTCTAAGTCCTTCGCTAATTGAATCACCATTCTGACATTGGTCGTGCAACCCAACCCATATTTCGGGCGCACCTTTCAACCAATGTTTAATTGTGTATGTTTTCCTCGAGCATACTTCCTTATATCATTTGATCTGACAAATGTTATCTCCTTGTTCACTTAATG
>NC_057795.1:261703939-261705884 GCF_018294505.1 Triticum aestivum | reverse complement strand
CCCCCCCCGGCTGGAGGACCTATCATTATAGATTCCTTTTCAGCAAGGTTATCCGTTCATCCATGGGGAAATTGTAAGACTTATTCTACAAGTTATTCCTGACGGATCCTTCGTGTTTCCAAAGTCTGATCTTCACACGAAGACCATGTCAAGGCTATCTCGAAGCATGTCAATGGTACTCCGATTTTCAACAGGAACATTTGAAGCACGATGCTAAATTTTATTTATCATTTATCCTAACACTGTTGTATGGGTAATGTCATGATATTTCTCTCCCCTTTCCTAAAGGGTTTTCTACGTTATATCCTATCATGGATATCATGCCCCGCTTGTCCTAGGGAAGGATATACCCCTGTAATATGTGTGTATACACATTTTCCTCCCCATTGTTTTGATTAAACCTGGAAATCACCTTTCCTTTCCATTGGTTTATTTAAACCCTTTCTATGATCTATATGATATAAACAATAATAATTCCCTACTTGTGCAAACACCTTGGTGTACAACTCGGTCAGTAAGACCCTGTTACTTTTGTTGATGACATTTCGGTAACCACCGATGGACGAGAACTTTGCCTATTGGTCCGCCTCGTTCAACGAGCAGGAAAATGGTTCTCTTCGTCCCTCGCCCCTGGTATCGACGTTGTTGCCAACAAATCGACAGGCTATCCTCTGACATGCCTTTCTTGCATGATCACACAAGACGTCTCTGCCCTTCCTACTTTTAACCCACATGGTGGGCCCATAACCCACAGATCCATAGGATCGAAACCTGACTCTCCTGTACACCCTGTTGTCAAAGTTATCCCCCGTGCTTGACTTTCTATGTAATTCACGGGCCACCCGCCTGTTGATCTATTCTGTATCGGACACAATACTTATTCCTGTTGCTCTAAACCCCATTCACACTCTGTTTCAGGCAATGAACGATTGCCTATCCGCTTGAAACTTCTTATTGCACCGTCTTACTTTGATCTCGATGTGTTTCGTTTGTTCAGCTCGAGAGATACTCATATGTTCATACTTGGGAAACCCACAGAAGATTTTCCCTTATAAAATCCTATCGTTGTAGAAGCTGCCCCTTACCTATTCATAAGTATGATGGAGGTCCCGAAGAAAGGATGACAATTGATCATGGTGACTAGAAGCAGTGAAATGAAGACATCAACGAAGTGGATCAACCTCTTAGAAAGGGCAGCCAAGACCGAGAAGACTCGTTAGGTTTTTCGCTACCAACACCTTCGCCCCTTACTCCACCGCTTAAATCTCGGGACAAGATTTCTTGTAGTGGAGGAGAATTGTGACGCCCGGGTAATTAAGCTACAGTGAACCTCTGCTAATGATGCCACGTCACCTCGATTACTGTTCCTAATCACGTGTTAGTTCGAAACTGATTCAAATTCAAATTCAAAATCAACCAAAGAATAAAAGTTTTCAAATATTAAAACTAAAATGTTCGGAGTGAACCAAATATTGCATAGGTAATTATGGTGGAGAAAGCACACCTTTATAAAATGTTTAAACACTCTAAAATGAATAGAAAAGTAACAATAATAATTATTTATATGCTTTCAAAATGTTAAACAATTTCAAAACTATTTTGTTTCGGTGCTAAGTGGTTTGTGGCTGTGGCTTAGTTTGCAAACTCTCTTTTGGTGCCACTGTAGTATTTTACTAAAATGAGAAATAAAAGAAAACACAAAAACAGAAAACAATACAAAAGAGAAAAAAAGAACTAAAACCTAAAGCTAACAGAAAAAAAGTGGAAGACCCCCTCCCTGGGCCGTGGCCAAACTGGACCAGCCCACTGGCCCAGACCGGCCCCCACTCCCCCATAACCCCACTAAACACTAACCCTAACCCCCCACTCGCTCCACTCCCTCCCCCGATTCCCCTGGATCGGGATCGATCCCATCTCCCCTCACCCTCGCTCCTCTCGCTTCCCC